>NW_027205270.1:3360000-3520000 GCF_024711535.1 Dipodomys merriami
TCTACCAGTAAAAAAGTGATGGGCCATAGAAGGGAAGACATAGAGTGTCAGCACAAAGCCAAAGCCCCAGGGCTTGGGTATGACAGATTTCTCTTTCTGAACCAATCCTGCAGTTGCTAGAAGAGATTCTCTCAGTGCTACAATTAGAATTCTTCAGGAAACAGCAGAGCTCCCATCTCCCCATCCTTGCTGGCTTCACCACAGCACTGATGGCCAGATGTTTTTGTCACATGGTGCAGGAATGTGTTCCTCAGTGGGTCACAGATCTGGTCCACAATGCCAAGCCCCTCATTGGCTATTACAGGAAATTCATATGCATCCCACTGAGTACCATCATTACTAACAACCAAGGACTATATGTACTATTTACCAGAACCCTACTTAACCAGGAAAAAATATTATTAAGGGCTTCTCAATACTGGCTTTGTGAACTAAAACTTTCCAAGAATTTGAGTTACCAAGAACTCTAATACAGAATTTCACCAAGATGATGGCCATGTAACCCTGGATAGTACACAAAGCCCCCAGCTGGTCAACATTTAGAGGCAGCTGAGGACTTTAACTTCAGTGTTATATTAGTAAAATTAAAAATGTTAAATTATGCTATAAGTTCTAATTTATAGTATAATTGAGCAAAGATAGAGTTCCTTTCTACTTCCGCCTTTACCCACCACCACCTTCACCTTCAGTCTTCCCTACTACCAGCATCTTGCCTTAGGGTCATGCATTTGTTACAATTAATGAATGCTGATACATAGTTAATTATCATCTTTGTATACATTAAGGTCCACTCTTCCTATTGTATAAATAATTCAATGGGTTTTAAACATATATGTAAAGTATGTATGTACCATTACTGGATTGTAGAAAATATTTTCACTATCCTAAAAATCCTGTTTCACCTATATATCTCTCTTCTCCTTCCTCACACTCCTCTTTTACTATCTCTATAATGTAACAACATTTTTTTGCCAGTCCTGGCATTTGAACTCAGGACCTGGGCACTGTCCCTGAGCTTCTTTTGCTCAAGGCTAGCACTCTACCACTTGAGCCACAGTGCTACTTCTAGCTTTTTCTATTTATGTGGTATTGAGGAATCAAACCCAGGGCTTCATGCATGCAAGGCAAGCACTCTACCACTAAGCCACATTCCCAGCTAGGTCTAAAATATAACTGGACATGATAACCCATACAGGACTCTAGGCATTCACACACAGTCCCTCGTAAGGGGAGGAACCCAAAAGAGTAACTTCTCTAAAATTTAAAATATTATTTATTGATATAAATTCCAGGAAATGGAAATATAGGTGTTTTGTTATTGGTCGTGGTGGTGGTGTTTGCTGTGCTTTTGTGTTTTTTAGGGGCAAAGAGAGGTACAGAAAGGGACAGAGAGAGCTGGGCGCCAGTGGCTCACACCTGTAATCCTAGCTACTCAGGAGGCTGAGATCTGAGGATCGCGGTTCAAAGCCAGCCCAGGCAGGAAAGTCCATGAGACTCTTATCTCCAATTAACCACCAGAAAATCACAAGTGGCACTGTGGCTCAAGTGGTAGAGCACTCACCTTGAGCTGAAGAGCTGAGGGACAGTGCCCAAGCCCAGAGTTCATGCCCCATGACCGACCAAAAAAAAAAAAAAAAGAAAAGAAAGGGAGGGAGTGTGAACAAATGCTATTCACTATATATTATGTGGAAAATGAACTTTGTAACTTTCAGGGATGGGAAGGGGAAATGGGAAAAACGAAGGAAGAGATGACATTGTCCAAAAAAGGAAATGTACTACTCATTACCTGACTATGAAATGGTAACCTCTCTGTACAACTTTAATAATAACAATGAAATTATATTTTGAGAAATTCTCTCTAAGCTCTCTAACCAGTGGCTCACACCTATAATCCCAGCTACTCAGGAGGCTGAGATCTGAGGATCATTCAAAGCCAGCCTGGGCAGGAAAGTCCTGAGACTCATCTCCAATTAACCATTGGAAAGTGAAAGCCACCAGAAAACCAGATGCAGTGCTGTGGCTCAAGTGGTAGAGTGCCCGCTTTGAGCTGAAGAGCTCAGGGACAGCAGCACCCAGGCCCAGAGTTCAAAGCCCACAACTGGGGGGAAGAAGTATAATTGACATGCTTACAGGAGAGGAAAATGGAATCATGTACAATGCTTAGTAAAATCCAGAGGAGGGCCAGGTGCTGGTGGCTCATTGCCTGTAATCCTAGCTACTCAGGAGGCTGAGATCTGAGGATTGCTGTTCAAAGCCAGCCCAGGCAGGAAAGTCCATGAGACTCTTATCTCCAATAAACCACCAGAAAACCCAGAAGTAGCACTGTGGCTCAAGTGATAGAGTGCTAGCCTTGAGCTGAAAAGCTGAAAGACAGCGCCCAAGCCCAGAGTTCAAGCCCAACCACTGACCCCGCCCCCCCCCCCCAGCCACCACAAAAAAAAATCCAGAGGAGCTGATGACTCATGTCTATAATCTCATCTCCAAAATAACCAGCAAAAAGCCAAGCCAGAGGAGGGCTCAAGAGGGCCCAAGATCATCAACCAAACAGGCAAACAACAAGAATGAGGTTCTGAGTTTCAAGCCTCAGTAAAAAAGAAAACCCTGGCCAAAAAAAAAAAGAAAAAGAAAAAGAAAAAATTTGTTGGATTCAAGTGAAAGCAGTACATATATTGTTTTTTTTCTTTTTGTGCTGGTCTTGGGGCTTGAACTCAGGGCCTGTGCACTCTCCCTGAGCTTTTGTGCTCAAGGGCAGCACTCTACCACTTGAACCATAAATTAGATTGGAATAATAAGAATAATGTTTTATTTCTTTTCTGATGCTATTCCTTGCTTTGTATACCTCTGAGTGTCTTATCTATATATCTTTCCATCTTTCTGAAAAACATCTCTTAACAACCAGCAACAACATAACAACAAAACAATTATACTTCTTATACTTACAAGAATACAAATTGCTCTAAAATTTTCAATGTACCTGTAATACTAATCTAAGTCATTTTCAGATAACACTATAGTATTTCTTGGGCAGTACATGCACCTTATAGCAGAGTGTTTTCTATTTCTCTCATCTCTATAATTTTGCTTCCTTTCGCCTCACTTATCCATATGTTATCACATCCTTTATTACCTTTAACAATATAGTTACTGCTGGACGCTGGTGGCTGATGTCTGTGATCCTACCTACTCAGGAAGCTGAGATCTGAGGATCACAGTTCAAAGCCAGCCCAGGCAGTAAAGTCCCTGAGATTCTTATCTCCAATTAACCCCCCAGAAAACTGGAAATGGCGCTATGGCTCAAGGTGGTAGACCACTGACCCTCAGTGCAAAAGCTCAGGGATAGCACCTAGACCTTGAGCTCAAGCCCCACAACTGACAAAAAAAAAAAAAAATATATATATATGTATATGTATAAATATATATATATATATATATATATATATATATATCTTTGTTTCTTTTTTTTTCTTTTTTTTTTTTTTTGTCAGTCATGGGGCTTGAACTCTGGGCCTGGGTGCTGTCCCTCAGCTCTTCAGCTCAAAGCTAGCACTCTACCACTGAGTCACGGCACCACTTCTGGTTTTCTGGTGGTTTAATGGAGATAAGAGTCTCAGGACTTTTCCTGCCCAGGCTGGCTTTTAACAGCGATCCTCAGATCTCAGCCTCCTGAGTAGCTAGGATTACAGGTATAAGCCACCAGCGCCCAGCTATCTTTGTTTATTTCATTTCTAATGCTATTCCTTGCTTTGTCTACCTGAGTGTCTAATCTATATGTCCTTCCATCTTTCTGAGGACATCTCTTAATGACCAGCAACAACAATAAAACATTCATGTTTCCATTTTCTGGAATTCATTTTGATAAATAGTATTTTAATTTTCAGAGAAGTTATACCTTTGGGTTCCCCCCACAAGGGTATTTCTCTTTTAGCCTGACTGTGTGTGAATGCTTGGAGTTCTGTATAAGTTAACATGTCTAGTTGTATTTTAGATCTAGTTTCCACATATGAAATAATACATGCACACTCTGAGTTTGGCTTACCTCACTTAACATGGTTTGTTCTAGGTCTATGCCTATACTATTAATGAGCTTATCAAAGGCATTCTTCATTTCTTTAATAGTGTTTTTGATACTTAGATTTCATTTTTTATTTTTCTTCAAGTTTTTGATTTTGCTCATGTTACACATTTGAGTCCACATGATGCCCACCTTTTCCATTATCATTCTAAGCATACAATTACTTTAAATTCCTGACCTGATAATTCAAAAAAGAAAATAAACAAAAGTGTGAAAGTTCAAAAGAGAAAAGTGGCTTTAGTAGTCAGCATGCAGATGATTCAAGTTAGAGCCCCAATATCTAGAAACTATATATTAAAGATATTTTGGTACAATGAAGGGATTTAGTATTATTATGGTTTTGTGGCTAATGGTTAGGCCGTGTCTGCTCTACTAGTAAATGTGAGAGGCTTCAATTTCCTCTAGTGTCCTGGTTATTGTATCCTCTGTTGTTTTCAGGTTTCCCTAGAAACTCCTTAAAATAGTCTGAGGTTTGCAGTTGTTTTGCTCATAATCCACTGTTATTATACAGAATCTCTCTTGAAGTAGTAACAAGGTGTGGGAGTAAGGGAAGCCATTCCATAATCCTATAATGAGGTCCTAGTCTTTTAGCAAATTGTGATTTTTAAAAGTGCTTCCTCCCTCCCCACCCCATATTTTAGGTGAGATAGGAAGGCTGAGAGAGCTAGAGTTGTATAATTACCCTTCCACCAAGTTTGGAATAGGGTCTGGCAATTTTTGTTTGTTTTGCTCATCTTTATTGGGTAGATCATTGTGGATAATGCTCTTAGGTTTATTTCAACAAGGTTACATTTGCACTTCTTCTGGGAAAACAATATTTTTCTCTTACCTTCAGTGAGCAAACAGGGATAAAACTAAGGAAAGTGTGAGGGCTTCTTAGATTGAGTCCTTAGGAGTTTTTAACTCTAATTTTTTTTTTTTTTTTGGTTATGGGGCCTGAACTCTGGGCCTGGGTACTGTCCCTCAGCTCGTCAGTTCAAGGCTCTACCATCTGAACCAAAGCTCCACTTCTGGCCTTTTCTGCTTATGCGATGCTGACAAATCAAACCCAGGGCCTCATGCATGCAAGGCAAGCACTCTACCATTGAACCACCTTCCCAGCCCACTCTAAAGTTTTTATGTATCTGAAAAAGTGATTTTTACAATGTTTTATTGTTGTTATGAGGGTAGAAGTTACATGTCAGAGTAAAAACTGGAAGACTTAACAGCTATTTTGAATAGTTACTATGATTTTTTTAATATATTTCTGGCTCTACCAGAACCATTTCTGGATGGACCTCTTGTTGGTCATAGTTGGTTGGTTAGTTCTACAATAGTATCTAAATGACTGGCACTACTTCCTTCTTCCTTTCCTTTCAACTATAGTGTGACTTCCCTTTCCATACTTTTGATTGTGATTGTTATTGTTGTTCTTGTTGTTGCATCGGAAGCTGAACCCATGGCCTTGCTCATGCTAATCAGGCATTTTACTACTGAATTATACCCCTAGATCCTATACTACATTTCTTAATCAGTCTATAATTCTAGGTAAAGACTTGGGCAGAAGCATTTAGAAGTAAGTAGTTCCACTCTACTTAGCATACTTGGATGTTTTAATGTCAAGTTCCCTACCCTATTTTCTCCCATGAGACAGAAACTGAATGAGAAGCATCAGATACATCAGAAAAGCCTCTACCGCCAAGACACAGCTACCCGGGTACTCTCTCGCTTGCTCCATACTTGCTCTGTGGCCACAGACATCCTGTTTCTCAGTGTCCTTGTCTGTAACATGAAAATGAAAATGAAAATCTTTTTTCTACTGATTGGCAAGGTTTTTGAGAAGACAGGGTATCAGTAGCTAATGCCTGTAATCCTAGCTACTCTTAAGGCTGAGATCTGAGGATCACAATTCAAAGCCAGCTCTGGAAGAAAAGTCCATGAGACTCTTATCTCCAATTAACTGCCAGAAAGCCAGAGATGGAGCAGTTGCTCAAGTGGTAAAGCACTAGCCTTGAGAAAAAAATAAATTCAAGGACAGGACACAGGCCCAAGAATGGCACCAAAAAGAAATAAAATGGATCATGTTTGGACATAATTATGAAAATTATAATCATGGGATGATACATATGAAAATATGCTTATTAAAGAACACAAGAGGGCTGGGAATGTGGCTTGGTACTAGAAAAAGCTGGAAGTGGTGCTGTAGCTCAAGTGGTCGAGTGATAGCCTTGAGCAAAAGAAGCTCAGAGACAGTTCCCAGTCCTGAGTTCAAGCCCCAGGACTTGTAAAAAAAATAAGAAAGAGGGGCTAGGAAGGTGGCTCAGTGGTAGAGCGCTTGCCTTGCATGCATGAGGCCCTGGGTTCGATTCCTCAGTATCACATAAGCAAAAAGAAAAAAGCCGGAAGTGGTGCTGTGGCTCAAGTGGTAGAGTGCTAGCCTTGAGCTGAAGAGCTGAGGGACAGTGCCCAGGCCCAGAGTTCAGACCCCACGACAGGACCCAAAAAAAGAAAAAGAAAGAAAGAAAGGAAGGAAGGAAGGAAGGAAGGAAGGAAGGAAGGAAGGAAGGAAGGAAGGAAGGAAGGAAGGAAGGAAGGAAGGAAGGAAGGACACAAGAAATAGCTCTCAAGGAAATATTTTATTTTCAGTCCCAAATATAACCTTATCTGTTCCTGGCTCCTATCATAATCATTAGTGCATGATTATTCAGCTGGTGAACTGTGGAGAAAGGCTCGACCTCACTTTAAGTCCAAACTCTCTACATATCCTCTCCTCTCTGGCAGCATCAGGAGAGTTTGGCTCAGGACTCATGCCAAGCTCTTCTAGGAACTCCTCACTTCATTCCTCTTGATCCATCAACAGCCCCTACACATTCCTCAGTTCAACAAGCATCTGCTGGGCAATAAGATCAGTACTTCTTTCAAGTGGGGCTATGGTAATGCTAGGTTAGCAGGCCAACTGATTGCCTCTTCTTTAGAAGAGCAGCCCTGTGGCTGCTTCTCTGTAGAGTACAGATGCTTCCCAATTTACAATGTGTTATGTCCCAGATTAATTACTCAGAAATTGAAAACATCCTAGGTTGAAAATGCACTTAAAGCACCTAAGCTTGAAGTATCTTAGCTAGCCACACAGCACCTTGGAGCATATCAGGGAGTTCCCCTTGTAGAAGCCCTCTGTAGTGAGCTGTAGTGAGCTCCAACAGCCCAGTTAGCCCAAGCAAAGATTTTTTTAAAATTCTTTTTCTGGTCAGTAGTGGGGCTTGAACTCTGGGTCTGGGCACTGTCTCTCAGCTCTTCAGCCCAAGGCTAGCACTCTACCACTTGAGCCACAGTGCCACTTCTGGTTTTCAGTGGTTAATTGGAGATGAGTCTCACGGACTTTCCTACCCAGGCTGGCTTTGTACCACAATCCTTGGATCTCAGCCTCCTGAGTAGCAGGAATACAGGCATTAGCCACTGGCACCCAGCAAGATCAAAGGTAGGTAGGTACTACCTACCTCTGGTTTCAAATCATCATAAAACTGAAAAAAAATCAAGTCAAACCATTGTTAAATGAGGGGTCCATCTGTACAGAAGAGCTCAGAGTCAAAATTTCTGTACCAACAGAAATTGCACTTGTTTTAATTGTGCTGCCATTTTCAAAATCTACTAAATGTTGCTATTTGACATTAATCATGGTTTGCAAATTGGTAAAAATCATGTGAATTTGTGTTAGGAAACCTATAATCTTGGCAAAGTGCCAGTTTCATGTCTCCTACCCAGTGACATGGTCCCTTTAAGACACAGTAAAAGGCAGGTCCCATCAGTTTGAAGAAGTCCACGTGGTAAGTCAAGGAAAGAGACCAGCTCTCCAGGCCCTCCAGCTGGAAGTGCTGCTATAAAAACACCAACGAATTCTCAAACTTTCCTGAGATTTGCATCAAGTGTTCAAAATGTCTTTACCTTGAACTGGATGTCTTCTTTTGTAGCTTGTGGGGTCCAGCTTTCTTACCCCAGCCTTTTCCTCTTCCACCTTCATGGCTCTAAAGAGAAACGCAGCCTCAAAATGTATGTAGTAAAAAGGGCAGGATTTCAAGAAGAAATGGAAAAGAAAGAAAGAAAGAGAGAGAGAGAAAGGGAGAAAGGGAGAAAGAGAGAGGGGGAGGGAGGGAGGGAGGGAGGAAGGAAGGAAGGAAGGAAGGAAGGAAGGAAGGAAGGAAGGAAGGAAGGAAGGAAGGAAGGAAGAAAGGAAGGAAGAAAGGAAGGAAGGTCAGAAAGAGGGAGGCAGGGAGGGAGGGAAGGAGGGAGGGAAGGAAGGAAGGAGAGAAAGAAAGAGAAAGAAAGAAACAAACAAAGAAAGAAAGGAGGGAGGGAGGGAGAAAAAGAAAGAGAGAAAGAAAGAAAGAAAGAACTACTCATAGTGGGAGATCATAATACACATGAAAAAAAGAAAACTAAAAAGAAGAATCAAGCCAGGCATGGTGGCTCATACTTATAATCCTAGATACTCAGGAGTCAGAGCTCAACCAATAAAATATCTAGGTGTGGTGACACATCCAGTCATCCCAGCTACTCAGGAAGCATAAATAGGAGGACCTTAGACTAGCCAGGACATAAATGAGACCCTATTCAAAAAACAATCAAAAGCAAAAATGGGTGTGGGAGGCATGACTCAAGTAGTAGAGTGCCTGCCTTGGAACTGCAAATTCCTGAATTCAAATCCCAAATTCAAGCCCACAAAGAAGGGGGGGGGGAGGAGGAGGAGGAAGAGGAGGAGGAGGAGGAGAAGGAGGAGGAGGAGGAGGAGGAGGAGGAGGAGGAGGAGGAGGAGGAGGAGGAGGGAGGAGGAGGAGGAGGGAGGAGGAGGCAAGAAAGTCAATCACTCCAGGAGGCATAAACATCTCAGTAAAGAAATTCCCAAAAGGAGAAAGAAAGAGATCATAAAAAAGAAAGGAGAGTTATGTCGAAAACAAACTTTACAACTTTGGGGGGGGGAGGAGGTTTGGATGGGGCAGGGGGGTGGGGAGGATGGGAAGGGATGGGAAGGGGAAACAAAGGAGGAGGCTACAATGCTTGATAAGAAATGTACTCATTATCTTGCCCATGTAATTGTAACCCCTCTGTACAGTATTTTCACAATAAAAAATATTCAAAAAAAAAGAAATGAGGAAATTATTAAGGGGATATATGAGAATATTTCCCTTAACTGAAGGATTTGAATTTTCTTACAGAAAAAGCTTGTTGAAGGACTCTATTCACATACAAACATATTAAAATAGGATACAATAGGGTAGGAACCCAAAGGCATAACTCCTCTGAACATCTATTTGTGTGTGTGTGTGTGTGTGTGTGTGTGTGTGTGTGTGTGTGTGTGTGTTTGTGTGTGTGTTTGCCAGTCCTGGGACTTGAATTCATACTAGCTCAAGGCCAGCACTCCACCACTTGAGCCACAGCACCACTTCTGGCTTTTTCTGAGTAGTATATTGGAGATAAGAGCCTCACTGACTTTTCTGTCCAGGCTGGCTTCAAACCAGAATCCTCAGATCTCAGCCTCCTGTTAGCTAGGATTATAGGCATGAGCCACCTGCACCTGGCTAGGAATTTGTTCTAATAAGTAGTATTTTAGATGTTCAGCCAGGCACTGGTTGCCTGATCCTAGCTACTCAGGATGCTGAGATCTGAGGACTGGGGTTCAAAGCCAGCCCAGGCAGTAAAGTCCGTGAGACTCTGATTTCCAATTAACCACCAGAAAACATGCTGCTGTGGCTCAAGTGGTAGAGCTCTTGCCTTGAGCTGAAGAGCTCAGGGACAGCGCCCAGGCCTAGAGTTCAAGCCCCATGACTGACCCCCCCCCCAAAAAAAAGACCACATTATGAAGTGTTAAAACATCATGGATAAAGAAAAACAGGAAGGGGGCCGTGGAGGAGTAGAAGTACTAAGGGCTACACCCAGAGGAAACACTCTAACTCTTGAGTCAGACTCACAGCACTTTTTGTACTTTTTGTTTCTGAGATAGGTTCTCCCTAACTTTGTCCAGGTTGGCTTTGAACTTTCAATCTTGTTGCCATGGCCAAATATCTGGAATTACAGGTGTCCAATGCCACATATGACCCCTATTTTGTTTGTGTCAGTCCTGGGGCTTGAACTAAGGGTCTAGACACTGTCCCTGAATGTCTGTGCTCAAGACTAGAGTTCTATACTTGAGCCACACCTCTACTTCTGCCTTTTTGATGATTAATTAAAGATAAGAGACTCATGAACTTTCCTGCCTGGGCTGGCTTCAAACTTCAATCCTCGTATCTCAGCTTCTTGTGCAGCCAGAATTACAGGTGTGAACCATTAGAGCCTGTATCCTCCTACCCCATCCTTTCATGTAGCCCAAGTTGGCCTTGAACTCTCAATCCTCCTGCCTTATACTCCAAGTACTAGGAATACAGAGATGTACTATTATGCCCAGCTAATAAAGAGATCTCAAATTTTTCAGAAGTCTCCTACAAAGAACAAGACATAAAACCTAGTAACATTTCAGTAGCTACAGTTGACATTATAAAACAATGCAATCACACCTCCAAAAGGAAAAGGAAAGGAAAAGAGATGGGGAGGGGGTGCAGATATGGTAACTCACATCTGTAATGCCATCTAATGCCATCTACTCACATGGTGGAGATCTAGAGGGTCACAGTTTGAGGCCAGCACAGGAAAGACCTCAAAGTTAGCAAGACCCCATTTCAGCAAATAAGCGAGGTGTGGTATTGAATGTCTGTAATCCAAACTATGTAAGAAGCATAGGTCTAAGAACTGTGGTTGCATCAGGCCCCATACAAGAATAACCATAGAAAAAACGGGGGAGGGGGTGGCGATGTAGCTCAAGTAATAGCTTGCCTAGCAAGGGTGAGATTCTGAATTCAAACCCCAATATTATCAAGAGAAATACTGTAAAAGAAATTATTTCCAACTTTGAATTCCAGCCTCAACCAAACTACCAACCAAATGTGATGATAGAAGAGAAGTATTTTTAGATGTAATATGTCTCTAAACTTTACTTCTTAGATGATTGAGGGAAGAACTCCAGCAAGATGAAGTAGCACTAAGAACCTGGAAAACAATATGCACCATAAAAGACTAGAAAGAGAAGTCATAGAAGTTCTGCAGCTGTGATGAAGGCAACTTAGAGCAGTCTTCAGACACCAAGTTGCCACACACACACACACACACACACACACACACACACACACACACACACACACACACACACACACACACACACACACACACACACACACACACACACACACACACACACACACACACACACACACACACCTGAACCTAAAAATTGAAATTGACCTGATGTTTTTGAAAGATCATCAAATACCTATCAAGAATAAAGAGCCAGAAAAGAAAAAGTAAACTGGGATCCTATACTCAATTGTGAGTAACATTTATATAGTCATAATAAATTTTAAAAGAAACTGAATGAGATACTTAGTGTGGTTGTTACCCATCACTATGACTAGCATGGCTAGTGTTCATGGCAGGTGTTTAGTCTTCAAGGTTGTCTATCCACTCTGGCCAATGGCAATGCCATATGAGTTGCTACAGATTTTCACCATTAGAAAATGGGGAGATAGGAAAGGGGACTAAGACATCTGTGAAGGATGCTGCAAGCTACCTGCCTGATATTCATCCCCTTTCCACTCTGATTTGATTCAGGAAAGCACTTATGGCCAACTAAAAATAATCCCTTCTCCCAGGTGCTCTTCTGCTATTTCTGGCTAAAGTGATAGACAGAAACTGGGAAAAGAGCTCATCCCTGAACAAATCCTGCTCAGAAGAAAACCCCTTTGCTTTTCCTCCCTCTTCCTTCCTATGTATGATTTACTGATGTAACACATAAGAAGATAACTTGCTATACACTATGTGGCACTGTGGCTCAAGTGGTAGAGCTGGCCTTGAGCACAGAGACAATTAGGGACAGAGCCCAGGCCCTATGTTCAAGCCCCAGAACTGGCAATAAATAAATAAATAAATAAATAAATAAATAAATAAATAAATAAATAAATAAATAGGTCCATTGTAGTTTTTAAAAAGTTCATCTCTTCTTCCTCCACACAGTATGGTAGGTATGAAGGATAGAGAAGCTAATTAACAGATTCCCCATTCCCATACAGAAGCACCTCTAAGCACATGGCTTTAGAGAGGCTAACTCCTCTTTTCCTCAGTCTCAACAGGAAAAGCCATAAGACCTAGCCTAGCCTTTGAAACACTTCCCATTCCTAGCTACAGATTGGTTCTGGAACTATCCCATGTTCAGAGCTAGACAGATCAGAATTCCATCCAGGATATTTTTGTTTGATCCCAAAACATTATTCAATCTGGCATTGCTAAACTGATACATTTTGTGTCCTTATTTTGCCTGTGTCATGGAAGGAACCATTCAAGCAAAAAAGGACAAACAGTATGATCATACAGTGAATTCTTAAGCCAGTTAAGCTCTGAACCAGACTTCTTGGTTGAGCTATTAATTTAGTTTTCTTCATGTTTGAGTTAGGTTTCTGACATTTACACTCAAGAGCTCTGACTAACAATAAATGAGAGTTTATCAGCATGTTTTTAAATGTCATCTTGCATAAATGATAGCCCTTGAGGTCCTGAGTACATTCACAAGGTGGTCCTGTGAGTAGCTCAGCATCAGAAGGCCTGTCTTGCAGGTTGTCTGTCCTGCTTTTAGCAGGGAGGTGGCCTCTCTGCCTGATCCCTCCAGGACAAGTTTCCTATTGGCATTTCTTCTGCTCTTACGCATTGATGACTGCTGACTGGCTCAATTATTTTTCTAAGGGTGGAAAAATGCTGAGGTCTAATTCCATCATTTCTCCTGCTTTCTTTTTTTGGTAGTAGTGGGGATTGAACTCAGTGCCTCAAGCTCTTATTCTTGCTCACATCTGATGTTATACCATTTGAGCTTTGCTTCTAGTCCAGCATTTTGTTAGTTAATTGGAGATCTGTTCTCTGATATTTTTCTGCCTAGGCTGAACCTGGGTTTCAGCCTTCTCAATAGCTAGGATTACAGGTATGAGCCACTTGCTCCTGGGCTTCTTTTTTTTTTCTTGCCAGTCCTAGGGCTTGAACTCAGGGCCTGGGCATTATACCTGAGCTTCTTTTCCTCAAGGCTCGCACTCTACCACTTGAGCTTTTTCTGTTTATGTAATACAGAGGAATCAAACCCAAGGCTTCATGCATGCTAGGCAAGTACTCTACCACTAAGCCACATTCCCAGCCTGGCCTCCTGTTTTTATTAACAGGAAATCTCTATACCTCACCAATGGGATATTTGGTTATCTTGAAATTCAATTCAAAGCGGAAAGGCATAAAGGAATTTTTGCCTATTTTGTCTACTGATGTATCCGAAGAGCTGGAAGTTTGTCTAAACACATAGGCCCTGCAATAAATATTTTTGTAGTATATTTTTAATTGAATTGAATTAAAATCTATGCTTTGGAATACTATGTTAATTTTGTTTTATTTTTATTTTTTTTGCTGGTCCTTGCTTGAACTCAGGGTCTGGACTCTGTCCCTAAGCTTCTCTGTGTTCAAAGCTAGTGCTTTACTACTTGAGCCATAGCACCACTTCTGGGTTTTTCTGAGTAGTTTATTGGAGATAAGATTCTCACAGCCTTTTCTACCTGGACCGGCTTTGAACTTGGATCCTCAGATCTCAGCCTCCTGAGTAGCTAGAATTACAGGCATGAGCCCCAACACCCAGCTTACGTATTTTGAAAAAAGATAAAGTATATCTCACTGTGCTGACATAGCATAATACTCATAAATATCACTAAGTGAGAAAAACAAGTTATACACCTCAGTAAATAGGATGTCAATTTTATTTAATATGTATATTTTAAATATAGTAAAAATAAGATGGACCAGGGGCTGCTGACTCATGCCTGTAATCCTTGCTACTCAGGATGCTGAGATCGGAGGATCACAGTTTAAAGCCAGCCCAGGCAGGAAAGTACATGAGACTCATCTTCAGTTAACTACCAATAAAAACGGAAGTGATGCTGTAGCTCAAAGTGGTAAAGCACTGTCCTTGAGTAAAAAAGCTCAGGGACAGTGCCCAAGCCCTGAGTTCAAGACCCACAACCAATAACAACAACAACAACAAATACATACATACATATCTATCTATATATAGATAGATAGATAGATATGATGAATGTCAAACAATAAAATGTTAATTGTACAAGTCAAGAAAATCTTGTTTTTCATATTTGATTCATATGGATTCTCATGTGAGAAAAAATACAAAATTATGGTGTGATACAAAGATGAGAACTCTACAAGACTGTTGAAGTATGGAGATATAATAAAATTAATAGTCAGATGGAGCATGCCTCCCAGTTCTAAGACCATCATCCAAGCCCCTCTTCTAGCTGGTTGCCACCTTCTCACAGATTAGAAGAGGCTCTCTTCTAGGAGTGTACAGAAATCAAAGAACCCAGGCTACCCCAGATCACCTTTAAAGAAGGTCAGCCACAAGTGCTGGCCATATGGAAAACACCTGTATCAGCTACTGTTCTGATTTGGAGCTGCACTGCTCACCACAAAAAAACCTGACCTAATATCAGAAACAGAATTTTATTTCCCCAGCATTTCATATAATGAATATTGTCAGAGATTTTACTTGCATGATCTCATTTAGTTCTCACTAGAATTCAGTGAGGCCCAAAATTTCCACCTCCATTTATAGATGAAGAAAACCAAAAATAATTAAGTAATTTTCCCTGGGTCATAGAGCCAGCTATGGTGGAGGCAAGACTCAAACTGGATCCTGAATCCCAAACTATAGGAAGAAAGGGAAGGGAAAGGAAGGGGAGGGGAGGGGAGGGGAGATTGGAGGAGAAGGAGGAGGGAAGGGGAAGGGGGGAGGGAAGGGTCAGCAGGGGAGGGGATAAACAGAGAAGATAAATAGCAGTGAAAATGTGAAGGTAGAGGGTGTGTGGTATCAATTTCTGACAGCCTTCTATTTCTGAAGTCTGGCTTTATTTCTATATACAAGACCTCCCAATAATCTTATCATGAATCCCTCTTTTCTTTTCAATTAACTTCAGTTGACCTGAGTTACTTTCCTCTAAAGAGTTCTAATCAATCTACTTTAATATGTTGCCAAAGGAACTGTAGCAATGGCCCCTGGCATACAGCAAAGGGAAGAGCTTCTAAGACAGCTTTTCCTAGCCAGGAGCTGGTGGCTCACACCTGTAATCCTAGCTACTCAGAAGGCTGAGTTCTAATGATCACAGTTCAAAGTCAGCCCAGGCAGGAAAGTCCATGAGACTCTTATCTCCAATTAACAACTAGAAAACAGGAAGTGGTGCAGTGGCTCAAGTGGTAGAGCTCTTGCCTTGAGCTGAAGAGCTCAGGGACAGTACCCAAGCCCAGAGTTCAAGCCCCAGGACAGATGGGGGAAAAAAGACTGCTTTTCCTACAACTAGGGCCTTCACTGCCCAACTACCTCATCATTATGCTCCCATCCATCTTAGATCACAGATCTAAATGATCAGACCAACAAATCTTCTCTGTCAAGAGTCGTTGAAAGGCCACTTTCCATTTCACTGACTTTACCACCAGCCTGGAATCACATCTGGGATCCCCGAAGATGCAAAATCCTACTGATGGAATCAACAACCTAAACCTGGAAGGCTAAGGAGCACAGTGCACCCCTGGCAAACAGACACTCAGGAACCCTACCAAAGCAGCCTGAATGTTCAGTGCAGTAAGGAGGTAGGATTCAGCCAGCTTTGACATGCTCGACAAATCATTCAGCAGTAACACTAGACACTATGTTGAAAATGAACTATACAACTTGTAGGGAAAGGGGATCAGGAGGAAAAAAAACAACAGAGAAAATTAGGGAAATGGCAACAGTGTTCAACAAGAAATGTATCCATTACCTGATCTACTTAACTGTAATCCCTCTGTATATCACCTTTAAATTTTAAATTTAAATTTAAAAAAAGATGCTCCACACATTTTAGCCATAAAAACCCTGGTAACACTCAATTAGATTGGCCAACATCATGTATTCAAAAACCAACAAATGTTGGTGCAGATGCTCATAGGAATGTAAACTGGTACAATCACTCTAGACAGCAGTCCTCAAAAAATTAAACACAGGACCCGCACAGAAGCCTCCTGAGGTACCAGTGTCGGGTCCGCTGATCCACTGATCACTATGAACAGAGAAACGTCCAAGCTGGGAGCTTGCACAAAGATCCCACCCCCACCCCTCACTCTCCATCCGAGCAGAGAGGCTCCATCCCACCAAAGCCACGCAGCCCCACGGCGGGAACCCCAGAGCTTCACGGGATGCCCACAGAACACCAAAGCAGAAGACCTGCAAGGAACCGGTGCTGATTCAGAGAGCACAAACAGAGACAAACCCCAGCGCTCAGAACCTGCACAGAGGCCCCATCTTTACCCCTCGGGTGGAGGCCGGAGGCCCATCCAGCGGCAAAGACCCGAACAGCATCAACCAAGGCAGAGACAGAAGAAAAACATGCAGAGCCACCACCCCCAGCCCAGCCCACAACCACCTCAACTGAACTCTGATTGCAACGGCAACCAATGACCTACATCACACAGAAACAACAACTAGCTCCAGGGTGAGTACCCCACAGGGGACAGTGTATCCCTCAAGGGAGACCAGAGCTGGAGGGAATCCCCAGACCTTGACCCAGACCCCCTACCCCAACACCTGGACCACAAGACCCACTAAAACTGGGAACTGTTCAAGAGCTCCAACAGCCCGTGGAGCACACTCGTTGGCCAGGCTAGAGCAAGAGTGCCCCTGGAAGGGAGCTTAAATGCCCAAGCCAGGAACAGTGCCCTGGGTCAAGACATCCAACAGTGGAAGAAATTTGAACTGTGTACTCCAGGCTGCGTAACCTAGGCGGGATACACAACAGCACAACAGGTCCAACAGGCGTGCCCCAGGCCAGGGGGCCAGGACCAGGCCTGGGGATCTAGTGCCTGAGCAACACAACCAACTCCTCCCAACTGAAGTCAGAAGCTGAGCATACACCACAGCAGAGGGGAGAAAAACAGGGAACTGCACCCCTCAAGAAGCACGCCTGTGACAACAAAAAACCGGGGGGCCTCAGGACAAGAGAAGCCCAAACCCCACCAAAACCCGACCCATATACTCTAGGCTGAGAATTGGACAACACAGGCCGCCAGCACCTGATAATAGTCAGGAGCTCAGGCTGGTAAGGTGGCTCAGCAGTAGAGTGCTTGTCTTGGGTGCATGAGGCCCTGGATCTGATTCCTCAGCACCACATAAGCAGAAAGAGCCAGAAGTGGTGCTGTGGTTCAAATTGCAGGGTGCCAGCCTTGAGCTGAAGAGCTAAGGGACAGCACCCAAGCCCAGAGTTCAAGCCCACAACTGGCCAAAAAAAAAAGGAGGGGGGCTGGGAAGGTGGTTCAGTGGTAGAGCGCTTGCCTCGCATGCATGAGGCCCTGGGTTCGATTCCTCAGCACCACATAAGAAAAAAGAAAAAAGCCAGAAGTGGCGTTGCGGCTCAAGTGGTAGAGTGCTAGCCTTGAGCTGAAGAGCTGAGGGACAGTGCCCAGGCCCAGAGTTCAGGTCCCATGACCGGACCCAAAAAAAAAAAAAGAAAAAAGAAAAAAGCATCAGGAGCCCATAGCAGACTCCAGCATCTGGGAGAGTGCATCTAGCACATCCGATCTCACCAAGAGCACCTGTAGGAGCAAACAGGAGCAGTCTAGGCTGTTCAACCCTTCTAAAGGCAGGAACTGCCAGTGATCTACAGCAGAGAGCCAAGAACCCTATGTAAGTCAGACCAGCAGCTGGAGGTCGGCCCCCAACAGAACCAAGATCAGGTACAGACTCTCTCTACCAGCACAGAAACAGCAACCAAGCAAAGACAGACACCTATTGACCAAAACAAAATTTCATATTAGTCTCCAATAATCCCTGAATCCCCATACAAAAATCACAGAGAGAAATTACAAGGTTTATCAACACCCAGGATAGCAAGCTATCCCCAAAAGCCAGCAGCCACCCAGGGAAGAACCCTAGTGGGAGCAAAGCAGGAATGGAAGACAAAAGCTACATCCAAGAGATGCTGGAGGCAATGACTCAAGAAATAAAGCAAGAAATAGACCAGAAATTGAAAGAGCACAGGGTCAAAATATTGAAAGACATGCAGGACATCAAACAGGAGATACATACAAAAGTAGAGGCAGCACACACCTCACTAAGAGGTGAGATTAGTGCCAAAATAGAGGCATACATACCTCATTAAGAGGTGAGATTAGTACTTTGAGAACCAACATCAAATCCATAAATGAGTCTATTTCCTCCATGCAAACCACAATGGAAGCTACAGTTAACAGAGTGAACAAAATGGAATGTAGAGTGTCAGATACAGAAGACAGAATACATCAACTGGATCAAAAAATGACAGATATGGAAAAATCACTTAAATTATGCCAAAGGGAAATTCAAGAGCAAGTGGATAGTGCCAAGAAATTTAACCTTCCTCGTCCGAAGGTGAGGAATATCAAAGCAAGGGAATGCAACACCTATTCAACAAGATAATCAGTGAAAATTTTCCCCATCTCAAAAAAGAACATCTTACCTACATAACAGAAGCATATAGAACACCTAACAAGCAAGATCCCAGGAGAAACACTTCTAGACACATTATAGTAAAAATGATAGATCTGAATAATAAGGAAACAATCTTGCATGCAGCAAAAAAGAAGGAGTTATACTACAATGGGAAAAAAATTAGAATCACTGCAGATCTCTCCACACAAACACTGAATGCAAGAAAGGCCTGGGAAAGTACCATACGAGCCCTGAGAGCCAATAACTGCCAACCCAGACTGATATACCCAGCAATGCTAGCATTCACATTTGATGGAGAACTGAAATTTTTTAATAGCAAAGAAAAACTAAATGAATACATAAACATTAAGCCAGCATTACAAAGAACACTAAGAGGGGGAACACAACCTGAAGAAAGCAACCAGGAACAGGGACCTGCACCCAGACAGGCATTAATAGAAGTCTAACTGAGCAAGCACAGGAGGAAAGGAAAGAAGAAAAACTTAGGAAAACAGGGAATGATAGGGACCACAATGCATCTCTATATACTATCTCTTAATATTAACGGGCTTAATTCACCAATCAAAAGAAAAAGAACTACAGATTGGATCAGAAAACATGACCCATCCATCTCTTGCCTTCAGGAGACCCACCTCGCAGCCAAACATACAAATAAACTCAGAGTGAAGGGTTGGAAAAGGATCTACCAATCAAATGCCCCCAGTAAGAAAGCAGGTGTAGCAATCCTGATATCTGACAAAATAAACTTTTCATTAAAAAGACAAGGACAGACACTAATATTAATATTAATATCCAAGAGGAGGATATTACCATCATCAACTTATATTCCCCAAACATTGGTGTACCCAGATATGTTAAGCAAATACTCTCAAACTTACAGAATAAAATAGATCCCAATACGATAATACTAGAGGACTTTAACACCCCACTCTCACCAAAGGACAGGTCTACCAACCAGAGGATTGGCAAAGAAGCTACTGAATTAAGTGAGGCCATACTTCAAGCGGAACTTACTGACATCTACCAAGTTTTTCACCCTAAAACAACACAGTACACATTCTTCTCAGCAGCTCATGGAACTTTCTCCAAAATAGACCATATCATAGTTCATGCAAGGAACTTAAGCAAATACAAAGGGATCGATATAATCCCCTGTATCCTATCTCACCACAGTGGAATCAAGCTAGTTCTCAATAACAAAGCATACCACAGAAATTACTCAAATACATGGAAATTCAACAGCACACTTCTAAACAATGCCTTGGTAATGGAAGCGATCAAAGAAGAAATAAAAAATTTCCTACAACTCAATGAAAATGAAAACACCTTGCAAAGAAACTTGTGGGACACAGCAAAAGCAGTCCTGAGGGGCAAATTTATTGCCCTCAGTGCCCACATCAAGAAAATAGAGACAGACCAAGTAAATAATCTCATGTTGCAATTAAAACTGCTAGAAAAACATGAAAAAATGGAACCTAAAGTTACTAGATGGAGCCAGATAACCAAACTAAGAGCAGAGATTAATGAAATAGAGAATCGGAGAATCATAGCCAAAATTAACAAACAAAAATCTGGTTCTTTGAAAAAAATAAACAAAATTGATGGACCATTGGCAAGATTAATTAAAAAAAGAAAAGAGGAAACACATATTAACAGGATTAGGGATGCCACGGGAAAAATCACAACACATACCCAAGATACCCAAACAATTTTAACGGACTACTTTCAAAAGCTATACTCTCTAAAGAAAGAAAACCTAGCAGAAATGGATGCATTTTTAGAGAAATACAAGTTGCCCAAACTGAGTAAAGATGAAGTAAGTCAATTAAATAACCCATTATCCCACAACGAGATACAGGAAGCAATCAGAAGTCTTACAACAAAGAAAAGCCCAGGACCAGATGGATTCACAACAGAATTCTATAAGACCTTTAAAGAAGAACTAATACCTATACTCCTCAAGCTCTTCAGAGAAACAGAGGAGGGAGCTATCCCAAACTCATTCTATGATGCCAATATCACACTCATCCCCAAACCAAGCAAAGACCCAACCAAAAAAGAGAATTACAGGCCAATGTCCTTGATGAACACAGATGCAAAGATCCTTAACAAAATTCTAGCTAACAGAATCCAGAAACACATTTTAAAAAATCATACACTACGACGAGGTAGGCTTCATCCCAGAGATGCAGGGATGGTTTAACATACGTAAGTCAATAAATGTAATCCAACACATCAACAGAGCCAAGGTCAAGAATCACATGATTATCTCCACATATGCAGAAAAGGCCTTTGATGAAATTCAACATTCATTCAAGCTAAAAGCTCTGGAGAAAATAGGAATAGAAAGAACATTTCTTAAAACAATAAAAGCCATTTATCACAGACCAATAGCCAATATTATACTTAATGGGGAAAAGTTACAACCAATTCTCCTAAAATCAGGAACAAGGCAAGGATGCCTATATTCAAAACCTAGAAACAAACCTGTAATGAAAAGATGTTAGCCATTGGTGTTTCTATCTCAAGGTGTTAATAGACAAGTGTAATCTATTTTCACACCATTCTCTGAGAATCTTCAGGCTTTTGTATATATCATAAATATTCTAGTCAGTCCCCCAAATTTGGCAAGGACAACAGAAATTTACATGCCTACAGAATGAACTTCAGGCACTAGAGTCACAAATACAGTATGGTTTTTAAAGGAAAAGCAAGCATGCAATGTTTATTTAGAGGACGGATCCCACTTTCTGGTATTCTACTTCTCAGTGTATATGAAGTTCATTTGTAAATCTTCTGTGCTCCATACTAAGAAACATTCTCATTCTCTCTCTCTCTCTCTCTCTCTCTCTCTCTCTCTCTCTCTCTCTCTCTCTCTCTCTCTCTCTCTCTCTCTCTCTCTCTCTCTCTCTCTCTCTCTCTCTCTCCCCCCCCCCCATTTATCTCTTTGTCTGGCTCTGTCTCTCTCTCTCTCACACATACTCACTCATGCTTCAAGCTGCAAACTTACCTTTGTGTTCTTAGCACTAAAACCTAGGATCTAAATCCCAGGAAAGGCCAAAGGCACTTTTCTCTGTTCCTGTTGGATGGCAGGAAGGGCTCTCTGTGGTTTCCAGGCTGAACAGTATTTGGGGCATTGGAGATTGACTTCTGGGGCTCAGTGGCAGTCAGACATGTGACCTGAGTGGGGGAAGGGGTACTCCTGCAGGGTCAGGGATGGATGCCTGGCTGGCTGACAGACTAGACTATAGCTGGATCTGAATAGAGCAGGCCACAGTCATAGGTTGCTGATCTCTTCTTGGATTTTAACTGGTGATTTGTATGGCAGCAATATGGTCCAGTTTTGAGTTAGAAAGGTTGGTTTTGCTCCCTGCATATTTATTTTTTTAATCTTATAAGTTTTTTTGGATTCTGTATTGGAGGGACATTAGAGCTGGAAGGCACTGGAAATGATTTCTCCCTATCCTAAGGTTGACCATTTTATATTGGGGAAAACTGAGGCCTATAAAGAGATAGTGGTATTTCTAGGAACCCAGAGCCTAGCCTGTTAGTATGTACAGGGGGGTGCTAGTGGCTGGCTCAGCATTACAGCTCATTTGAGTGCTTTCAACTTTTGGGTGGTTAGACCTTTAAGAACTGCTGTGATGCTGGCATAGATCTTATAGCATTGCAGGTATCAGATTTTCAGGTATCAGATTTTTGTATGGTCAAGAATTGTGGCACTCAGTAGTGTACCCAACAAGTATGTATAAACATATGTACTTATGCTTTAGGATTATCTTTGTAGAGGAACCAAGTGGCATCAAAACCTGGAGAGATTGATCTCAAAGACCCTGGAGACTTCTCTGTGCATGGTGGTAAAGCCTCTGGTTCTCACCTGCCTCTCCACCTACAAGGTGGCTGCTGGCTGCCTACTGACAAAGGGAGGTAAGAATAATGATGAAGGGGAAAAAAGAGGTGTGGTATTGGTTGTAGAAGTAACAGAATGATAGAGGAGGTGGAGGTGGAGGTATGAGGTTAGATAGAAAGATGAGGTGTACACGGAAGATGTGGAATATGGATGGAGTTTGTGGGGTGGAGGTGGAGATGGAAGAGTGAGGTACAGATGTGGATGTAAGGTATAGAAGGAGACTAAAGTCTCCATGGAAGTGTAGAGTATAGATGAACATGTGAAGTGGAGATTTGTAGATGTGACAGCAGTGGTGGTGATGGAGGAAGTTACAAGTCCTGAGCAACAGGGGACTCTGGTTAGTATTAGGGTAGATGAACTCGACCTGTTCTAATGACCCATGTGAAATCATAAAACCTTGTCAACAGCTGTCTGGAGAATTTTATTCCATCTCCAGAGCAGTGTGACCTTTTGTGAAATCACCTCACCTCTCTGGACCTCAGTGTCATTAGTTTGTACTTACTTATTGGTAGTCATTAGGGAGCAGCTTAACAACTCTCTCCCTCAAAGTACTTTTCCTGCTTTGTAAAGTAGAGGGCTAAAGTCTTGTAAAAATTAAGACACTTCTTAGAGCCAGCCACCTATAATCCTAGCTACTTGGGTGGCTGAGATCTGAGGATCATGGTTCAAAGCCAAGGCTGGGCAGGAAAGTCCATGAGACTCTTATCTCCAATAAACTACTAAAAATGCCAGAAGTGGAGCTGTGACTCAAGTGGTAGAGTGCTAGCCTTGAGCAAAAGAAGTGAAGGGACAGAACTCAGGCCCTGAGTTCAAGCCCCAGGACTGGCACATGCATGTCCGTGTGTGCGCAAACACATACACAGATTCTTTTTTTACCTCCACACTCATCCTCCCTAGGATGAATGAGTAGCCTGTATGCTTGGAGAACCTGAAGAATACAATGTGCCTGTGATCTGGACTTTTCTGGTTTTCTCCTCCTGAGAATGTTTGCCTCCTTGACTTCTTTTCCCTCTAAGCCTCCCATGATAGGTGCTTACCTTGCAGGAATAGAGGAAGGTTCAATTTCTAGATATATAAATTTGACTATAAGAAAAAGAATTATTAGGCCTGATTGTGTGTTCTATACAACATTCTCCACTTATTCTATCATAAATATATTTTAAGTTTTGGCAGCTTGGCTTCTGCATCTTATTTTTCATTTGACTCCAAGCAGAGAGGACTGAGAGAAATTTAGTACTGATTAATAAATGCAAGAGCCTATAAGGAGTGGACTAGATAAATGGTCTCTAAGTTTCCATCAGGCTCTAATATACTATGATTCTATAAGTCTACACGGACTTCTTTCCAGAGTAGAACAAACACTGTATCAATGGAGCTGCATCATATATTAGTGGACAACTTCTTTCTTTGTTACTTTCAACCCAATGAGGTCTTCTAATCTTTTTTGCAGTACTAAGATTTGAACTCAGGGCCTCCTATTTACTATGCAGGTGCTCTACCACCTCATCCACACCTCTAGCCTATAATCTCTAATTTTCAAACATCTTTCTCTTCTTCCCATATGCCAGTTGCCACAACTTTCATTTACTTCCCCTTCTTGTCTGGACTAAATGACAGATCACTTTGTCTCTTCCTTCATTGATACTCAGAACCTCTTATTCCTGCCCTACCAATCTCTAGTCTAATTCAGTCCATCCATTAACCTTCTCCTCCTTCATTCGATTCTTTATTCCTGGAGAAAGCCAGCCTTTTGTGGAAGAGAACTCAGTGAAACACCCAATACACTTAGTGAGCATTCTGTGTAGTGTGTATATATGTATATGAGAGGTAGATGTGTCAGGGAATCCAGTCATAGGATGCCTATGGTCACTTCCATTCTATCCTTCCCCATGATTTAATTTTGTGAGCTGAAAGATACTAAGGAGATCCATACCCCACCCCAACCCTTTTATCCCTTTGTTTGCCCTCTGGCCGCCTTCAGTATCACCCTCCAAGGAGGCTGGTTTACCATCTGGCTTTGACAACAAATAGAACACACGATCAGGCCTAATAATTCTTTTTCTTATAGTCAAATTTATATATCTAGAAATTGAACCTTCCTCTATTCCTGCAAGGTAAGCACCTATCATGGGAGGCTTAGAGGGAAAATGTTTTTGATCCTTTCTTACACCAGAGTTGAGGCTCATGCAATGGCTTGGGGAAAAGAAAAGAATTGGCTCCAAGGGTCCTAAGCAAGAGGACATTTGATGATGCCTGGAGATTATTTTGGTTACAGTGGGGAGAGAGTCCCTACTGGAGGGCAAGTGGAGTCCAAGGATGCTGCTAATACCCAGACAGTTAGTCACCTGGCCCCCAACTGTCAATAGTGCCATAATCAAGAAGTCCTGAATGAGACCAGGATGAGATTAGGCTCCTCTAGTCCTAGGTTCTAACCTAGAAAGAGGAGCATTCCACATGGGCCCACTTCACCCACCAGGCTCTACCAGGAGAGGGAGCCAAAGATTAGCAGTAATCTGTAGCATGTGATCTCTGTGCCTCTTGTGTATTTTCGTTGGTAAAAGGCCATCTGACCTCCACCGGAGTTTAACATATGGCTGAGTTGAGGCAGATTTGATAAGGACTGTGGCATGGGGGTGAACTTTCTCAAAGTCAGAAGCAGCTTTCTACTCTGGAGAAGCATGTAAGCCTATGCCCTTGTAAGGGTGAGCAAGGAGTCATTAGGGGGCCAGGCAGGCTTTTCTAAAACTTTTACCTATGAAGTTTTCCCCAAGCTAAGACAGACTCACTCTAATATGTGCAATATTTAGTTTTCAGATTGGTTTGCCAAGTTCTGGGAGATGATAAAATAACTGGCTGCCCAGGTTCTTGTCAGCTTTAGGTGTTTGCACTGTATCAAGCATTGAGCAGAAAGCAAACTGTGATGATGTTAGAACTCCACAAGTGAGCAGAAAGATGAGAGATATCTTAAGAGCAAAGCTGTGAGCAGATATTCTTCCTTCCTCATCTATCTCTACTGCTTGATTGCTGCTGTGGCTTATGGGCTGGGCTTACTCTGCAGGTTTTTTATTGTTCGGCTAATATCCTCATCTCATTCCCACCACAGGACCTTTGCATCTACCATTTCCTTTAGCATACTTTATTCTTCATGTGTTCAACTCTCTAATCAAACTCCATCTGCCCAAGAATACTTTCTATGACCAGCCCATAACTGCTTCCTCTCTCCCACTCTCCCTCTTTCTCACTCTCTCTATGTAATATATATAATATATCCAAAAGCCATATTATATATTTGCTTGTTTGTATATTGTCTGTCCCTCAAATACAGCAAGAATTTTGTTTTGCTCACTGATACCTAGGATAGAGCCCGGTTGGTAAATAGTTGGGTTCAAATTACAGTCCCAAGCACTAGGACCTTGAGAAAGTAATTTTTTTTTCCAGGTATTTTTGTTTGTTTTGTCTGTTGTGGGGCTTGAACTCTGGGCTTGGGCACTGTTCCTCAGCTCTTCAGCTCAAGGCTCTATCACTTGAGCCACAGCGTCAGTTCCTGTTTCCTGGTGGTTAATTGGATATAAGAGTCTCACAGAGTTTCCGTGCCTGGGCTGGTTTTGAACCGTGATCCTCAGATCTCAGCCTCCTGAGTAGCTAGGATCACTGGCTGAACCACTGGTGCCCGGCTGTTTTCCAGGTTTTTGCTTCAACTTCCTCAACTTGAATGTGAGAATAATAACCAATTCAATCTGATTCAATCAATGAATGAGAAATCTCTGATCAGTGTCTGGACCACAGGATTCATTAGTGCTATCTAGTAATATTATTGTAATGAGTACACCGCTAGGAGCTGGCAACAAATCTATTGTCAGGAGGTGGAGAGGGGAGTAAGTATTCTAGCAGCATGCAGTAGAGTATGTTTGCTGCTTCTCTGGGAACCAGTATCTTCTGCAACCCTGAGCCAAGGTCTCTTCCTCCCACCTCGCTTGCTTGCTGCCGCTCTCTGAAGTCTTAAATGGAGGCAGACTCATTTGCTAGACCATTTGAGCCACGTCCCTGGCTGTTTATTGTATTTAGTTATTGTTCAAACAGAATCTCACCTTTATGCCCAGGCCATCCTGGACTGTAATCCTCCTACTTATACCTGGCATGTAGGGTGCACATCAGCACATCCAGGTTTTTTGTTAAGATGGAGATCTTGTGAACCTTTTGTCCTAGTCATTTTTCCTTTAATGTCTATCTTCTGGATCTCTACTCCTGGAGCTAAGATTAATTTTTTTAATTGTGAAAATATCGTACAGAGGGGTTACAATTACATGGGCAAGATAATGAGTACATTTCTTATCAAACATTGTTGCCTCCTCCTTTGTTTCCCCTTCCCATCCTCCCCCCTCCCCTACTTCCTCTGCCCCCCTAAGATTAAATTTTTTTAAAGGTAGTGTTGGGGAGTGTCAGGCTTTATCTAAAAAATAACTGAAGCAAAGAAGTGTGGCTGTAGTGGTAGAGTGCTTGCTTCACAAGCACAAATCTCTGCATTCAAATACCACCAAAAAAAAAAAAACAAGGAAGGAAGGAACAAAGGAGGGAAGGAGGGAAGGAAGGAAGGGGAAAAAAGAAGAAAAACAAAAAACAAGTTTGAGCCACATGAATGTCATTGTTCACCTTTCACATTGGCAAATCAAGAAGCTTTACAACAGACTGGCAGGCAATGGGGTCTCATACATACCCTTGCCAGTGAGGCTGCAGATGGGCGCAGCCTCAACAGGGCCACTTTGTCAATATTTGTATGACTTCAAAACACACATACCTTTCAGCAGTAGCAATTCTCTCACTATAAAGTTGTCTCACAGCTATGTTCTCATCTGTGGACAAAGACAGAAGCATGGTTTGAGGCAGTTACTCACTTTCCTGTATTTGTGTCAGAGAGTTGCTATAGGAATTCAATGATTTGACACATGGAAAAGATTTGAAATGAGGGCCTGGACCATAGTGAACACTCAGGAAACACTGGGTGTTTGTGACAGTAAAATGTTGGATACAAACTAAATGTTCATAAATAGAAATTTCTTTTTCATTTTTTTCATTTTAAATAGAAAGAGGGATATGTAATTATCTGTTCAAGATATTGCTAAAAAGGGGGTAAAATCAAGATGGAGAAGAGTCCTTATAACTGCCACCTGTTATGAGGGAGTTGTTTATGGGCACATGGTCTCTCCAAGATGTAACAGAAATTGGATCTAACAATGTTTCCTAGGAGAGGAATGGGAGACAGTAGCTTAGGGTCCACTGTGTAATCTCTGTACCTTTTATATTATCCACCATATGGATGTAGTCACTATCCAAAAACAACTAAGTATCAGCCAGGCACAGGTGGCATACGCCTGTAATCCTAGCTAGTCAGGAAGCTGAGATCTGAAGATTAGGGTTTAAAGTCAGTCCCACCAAGAAAGTTTGTAAGACTCTTATTTTATTTATTTTTGGGGGGAGGTCCAGTCGTGGGGCCTGAACTCTGGGCCTGGGCGCTGTCCCTCAGCTCTTCAGCTCAAGGCTAGCGTTCTACCACTTGAGCCACAATGCCACTTCCAGCTTTTTTCTTTTTTCTTATGTGGTGCTGAGGAATCGAACCCAGGGCCTCAGGCATGCAAGGCAAGTGCTCTACCACTGAGCCACCTTCCCAGCCCCAATACTCTTATTTTAAATTAACCACTCCTCCTTTCCTCCCCCCAAAAAAGCCAGAAGCTATGGTTCAAGTAATAGAGTACAATCCCTGAGAAAAACAGAAACCAAGTAATCTACTTCTGATACAAAAATACCAAAATCCAGAACTCAGATACTCATATAATAATGTCCATCACAACATTCTTCACAATAGCTAAAAGGTGGAAACAGCCTAAACCCTGTTCATTGACAGAGGAAAGGATAAATGAAATGGGGCACATATGTACAGTGGAATACTATTCAACTTGAAGAAGGAATAAAATTCTGACATATGCTACAATATGGATGAACCTTGAGGATATTGTGCTAAGTGGAATAAGCCAGTCTCAAGAAATATTGTATGATTCTACTTAGATGACTTAGAATATTCACAGAGACAGAAGGTAGATGGGCTGTGGTTAGAGATTGAGGGTCCAGTACTTGCTAGCATATATTAGTGCCTGGGTTCAATCCTCAATTTAGGGGGGGAGGGGGAGGGAAAGTAAAAGGAGGATAGCAAGGACTAGGGGAATGCAGAATGGGAGTTATTCTTTAATGGGTATAGAATTTCACTTGGGGATGATGAAAAGTTCTGGAAACACATTGGTAATGGCTTTTTGTGAATGTATTGTATGACACTAAATTATGCACTTAAAATGGTTAAAGTGTAAATTTTATTCAATGCTCATTTTAGCACAAAACGAAATAATTTGTGTGTACATGCATGCACATACACATAGATGGCAGTATGGGGCTTACACTGAGGGCTTCACAGTTTCACTCATAGCTGGCATTGCACCACTTGAGCCAGGCCTTAAGTCTGGTATTTTTGGCAGTCATGGAGCTTGAACTCTGGGCCTGAGCTCTGTCCCTCAGCTCTTCAGCTCAAGGCAAGCGCTCTGCCACGTGAGCCACAGCGCCACTTCTGGTTTTCTGGTGGTTTATTGGAGATAAGAGTTTCCTGGCCTTTCCTGCCCGGACTAGCTTTGAACTGTGATCCTCAGATTTCAGCCTCCTGAGTAGCTAGGATTACAGGCACGAGCCAATGGTGCCCGGCTCCAGTCTGGCATTTTGCTAGTTAATTGGAGAATGAATCCTACAAAGTTTCCTGCATTGACTGCTGGCTTTGAACCCAGATCTTCTAGGTCTCAATCTGAGCTTTTTTTTTTTTTTTTTTTTTTTTTTTTTTTTTTTTTTTGCTCAAGGTTAGTACTCTACCACTTGAACCACAACTCCACTTTCAGCTTTTTTGGTAGCTAATTGGAGATAAAAGTCTCACAGGCTTTCCTGCCTGGGGTAGCTTCAAACCATGAGCCTTACATCTCAGCCTCCTGAGTAGCTAGGATTACAGGCATGAGCAACCAGCTAAACAGTTACACAGTTTTAATAATAAAAATATTTGTTTATTACTTTGGGGTTGTTAAATGCTAGGATTAGTCACAAGGAACTGTATAGTGTTTAGTCACAAAGCTTAGCTCTACTGGCTGCCTTTTGGGGGGATTTGTGATACACAACCAAGTTTCATTCACACCAGGAGAAAGAGAGGAAAGGAAGAGGTGACACCTGGGGGCAAAAGTGAAATTTCCACCTGACCAGGTAAACTTGCTCTTTGAGGAAGGAGCAGACTTGATGAGGAGGAAAAGGCTTTTGAGGGAAATCATAGAAGGGTCAGATCAGAGGACCCGTGCAAGAAAAAAAAAATCACCACATTTCACTGATGACCCTGAGAGGGTTGATGATCACAAACAGGTAGAGAGAGAATGTTCCTGTTTCCTCAGTAAAGGGGTTGAAGACAACTGTTAGCTAAATGAGGGAGGAAGAGTAGAAAACAGACTACCTTCTAAAACAGGCTTCCCTCTTGGGCACCAAACTGAAGATGAGAACAGGCCTCAACATAAAATTAGGATTGGCACTTAGATGATTAAATGGGACTGGACCTTATGATTATTTCAATGAGACTGAAGCCATGCAACTACCTAAACTCTACTCAGGGGCAGAGCGAGGTAAGGCCCTTGGGATAAATCTGAAAAAGCAGAGAGATTCAAAAACCAAGTTGCTTTCTAATCTTATCCCAGGAGTCATATGTGTTCTATGGGACAGTTATACAATATTATCTTCAATTGTTAGTTAATATGCACATATATCTTGCCTCTCTCATAGAGAGAGGCTTTCTGAAGCTCTCTAAAGGTGAGATCCATGTGCTCCTTATACTCATAATGTTACCAAAACCTAGCAAAATATCTTTTTTTTTTTTTGGTCCAGTCATGGAGCCTGAACTCTGGGCCTGGGCACTGTCCCTCAGCTCTTCAGCTCAAGGCTAGCGCTCTACCACTTGAGCCACAGCACCACTTCTGGCTTTTTCTTTTTGCTTATGTGATGCTGAGGAATCAAACCCAAGGCCTAAGGCATGCAAGGCAAACGCTCTACCACTGAGCCACCTTCCCAGCCCTGCAAAATGTCTTTCATGTGTATAGCAGGGACTGGTGTAGCTGCCCACTGCATTGCCCACCAAGAGGGATTAGTCCAAGGTCAGTGTCACCATACCATTTCTATGCTTATACCATGCCTGCCACAGAACAAATGCTACTTCAACTGAACTGACTCTTCCTAAAGATAGAATCTGTGTTCCAGGAAGTCTGAAAATGACATTGCCTGCTACCCAGACTTAGGATAGGTGGACAGAAATGATGATGGCTGTACCTGACTCAACTTACATCCCGTGACAGTAGAGGTCAGTGCTACAGTGTCCTATTAGACTTAAACTAAGCTGAAAGTGGGGGGGGGGGGGCTGAATTCAGGGTCTCATGTTCTTGCCTAGTTTTTTCACTCAAGACTGACACTCTACCACTTGGGCCACAGCTCCACTTCCTGCATTTTACTGGTTAATTGGACTTTAATCCTTAGATCTCAGCCTCCTGAGTAGCCAGGATTACAGGTATGAGCCACCAGCACCTGGCAAGAATCCATTTTTGAGTATCAGAATCTTAAAGGGGTGGGGGTGGGAAGGTGGCTCAGTGGTAGAGCGCTTGCCTTGCATGCATGAGGCCCTGGGTTCAATTCCTCAGCACCACATAAGCAAAACAGAAAAAAAGCCGGAAGTGGCGCTGTGGCTCAAGTGGTAGAGCGCTAGCCTTGAGCTGAAGAGCTGAGAGACAGCGCCCAGGCCCAGAGTTCAGGCCCCATGACCGGACCCCCCCCCAAAAAAAGAATCTTAAAGGATTCTGTTTTCAAAATTAAAATATAAAGCTATCCAAAGCAGCACAGAGCCCAACGCTCAGGATAAGGTAATACATCTTAAGGTAGCTAGAGAAACAAATGAAGGAAAAGTTGATTCTGGTTTAGGGAGTGGTAACATTAGAGAACACACTCAACTGTCCATTTCTTTTGATGACATCATCTTACTAAAGGACCTTTTTTTATTTACATGACTACTATCCCAGTTCCTAGTACCATGGAGGTAAAAAGGTTATTGAATGTCTCCATTACTAGTTGCCCTAATTACTCCCTTTCTGGGAAGATAGGCAAGCATTCAGCCAAGTGGGAATCCATTTACGGAGTGTGCTGTCAGTGGACTTTCCTTCCAATGGTCAATCCAAAATAAGTGAGCAGGGGCAGAGGAGGAAAAAAAAACCAGCACAGCTAGTTGTTCTTCAGTATATTCTTGGGAATATCCCTCAGCTCAAACCTGAGAATTAAAAATCCCAGGATGCCTGCTTGGAGGGAAAAAAAAAGGTAAGATACTCTTAAGGATAGATTATTGTAAAACTACAGGTACTGGGATTCTAAAAGAGAATTTCATCCAAGACTGGGTGATTTCAGAAAACCAATGAATCCCCAAGACTCTTGATGCTTAAGAATGACAGTCTGTCATTTCTAGGGAGAAAAGTCTGAACAAATTCCTTGGACCCTCCTGCATTCCCCTTCCCGAATTCCCTAAAGACCCAAAGAAAAGGATCTTTGAAGCCAGGTGTCAGTGGCTCACTTCTGCAATCCTAGCTACTCAAGAGGCTAAGATCTGAGGATCGTGGTTCAAAGCCAGCCTGAGCTGGGCGCTAGTGGCTTATGCCTGTAATCCTAGCTACTCAGGAGGCTGAGATCTGAGGATCGTGGTTCAAAACCAGCCCAGGCAGGAAAGTCTGTGAGACTCTTATCTCCAATACACCATCAGAAAACTGGAAGTAGCACTGTGGCTCAAGTGGTAGAGCACTCGCCTCGAGCTGAAGAACTCAGGGTCAGTGCCCAGGCCCAGAGTTCAAGCCCCATGGCTAACAAAATAAAAATAAATAAATAAATAAATAAATCCTCTTCCAGGCTAACAAGCTTAGTTTTAAGTAGGATTTTTTTTAAATAAAGACTCATCTTTTCAGTATTCCTAGGATATTTGGAGATAATGTTATAAATAGCCTTTATTGAAATGAAAAAAAGACCAGTCTCTTGAGTTCCAAAGCTTAGGAACATCCGACTTGAGAGGGACTGTTATGTCTTTAGGCAGAGAATAGTAACGAGATGCAGGGCCCAACATCTTTACTGTAAAAGTCTGACATTATGAAATGGATATGCATATCCCTGGTTCTCCTCTCCAAAGAAGAGAAAAGCAGAAAGCAGACAAGGGAGGGCAACACTGCTACCAGACAACCTCATTGTTCTGATGTCACCATTTCCTACATTGGAATAGCTGTAGATTAACTTAAACAGACTGCCTCACACCTTTGCTCTCTAAGGCTTGCACAGACCTTTAGCAGAAAGCAATTAAATTCTCACATGACCTTCCATGACCTTAGAATTCCTCCTGATACTGTTCCGCTTGCCTTCACTCATATCCCAAGCCATAAGCTACACCAGGCTAGAACTTCATATACTTAAAATCCACTCTACTCACCGGAGTGCAGCTATGGCTCCTGGGCCTTATATCCAATCCTTTTAAGTTGGGTCTTGCTGTTGGAACTTTTCTCTATTTCTGCTATTAACATAGCCCCTCCTCTATTATCTCACCAACCAACCATTTTTGAATCAAAAAGTCTTTGTCTAAAAGTAACTTTCATTTTATGTTTTTTAATCTACTATCTGTATGTTCAATAGGTCTCATTGGCTTATCTAATCAGCATGTCCTAGGGAGAGCTATGACTTGACTGTTAAACTTGTCTAAGCAACACAGCAGAGGCATTTACTGCAGGAGAATCAGCAACTTTAAAACGAAATTCTCAAAAAAGATGTCAGACTTTTTGTCTCTTTATTCCATGGGCCTGAAATTAAGAACATTCTACCTACCATCACTACCGCAGCTCTGCAAGCCCCAAATCCTGCCTCTTTAGAGAAGGATTTGAGCAAGGGAAACAAAGAAGGAAATTGTAGAGGCTCAAGTGTAGCTCAGGGGCAGAGCACTAGCATCCACAAGGCCCTGAGTTTGATCCCAGCACTGGGAATCAACTCCTTCAAGAAAAGCTTTGCATACTTGAATTTTCTAGGTTTCATATTGATGGCCTGATTGTTTTAAAATTAATTCCTTTTCTGCTAGGGGAAAAAAGTTTAAAGGACAAAAAGTAGAAAGTAAGTTTAGAGGGAAATGGGAAGAAGTAAGAATCAGTAAGTTGCTGGGAAGGGATGTGAAGGGTAAACAAAGGAGGAGGCTGCAATGCTTGGTAAGAAATGTACGCATTATCCTGCCCATGTAATTGTAACCCCTCTGTACAGTATGTTCACAAATAAAATTAAATTAAATTAAAAAAAAAAAGAATCAGTAAGTTGGATGTGTGGGATAAAGAAATTCGAGTAAAGGGGGTAGGAGACACACGAGGGGACAAAAAGAAGCATGCCAGGAAATCACAGCCTCTCCAGATCCCAGAAACTGTGCTTGAATATACACACACCTCTCACAGGATGTTCTCAACAGTCTTGTGGGAGAGTCTTCTCAACCTTGTGGATTTGTAACTTGCCCACACTCATAGATAGAAGAAAATGTAGCCAGGCACTGGTAGCTCACATCTGTAATCCTAGCTGAAATCTGAGGAATGAGGTTTGAAGCCAATCAGGGGCAGGAAAACTCATGAGACTCTTATCTCCAATTAATTACCCCCCAAAATCAGAAGTGGAACTGTGGTTCAAGTGGTAGAGCACTAGCCCTGTGCAAAAAGCTCAGGGAAAGCACCCAGGCCCTGAGTTCAAGCCCCAGCACCAGCACCAAAAGAATGAAGGGAGAAGGGAAAGAGAAAGAAGAGAAGGAAGAAGGAGGAGAAAGAGAAGAGGAAGAGGAGGAAAAGGAGGTGAAAGAATAGGGAGGAGGAGGAGGAGGAGGAGGAGGAGGAGGAGGAGGAGGAGGAGGAGGAGGAGGAGGAGGGAGGAGGAGGAGGAGGAGGGGTTAGAAGGAAGAAGCAGATTCCATCTCACCCCAGTTAGATTGGCCAACATCCTGAATTTGAACACCAAATGTTAGGAGGGATGTGGGAGGAAAAGAATCCTATTACATTGTTGGTGGGAATGTAAACTAGTACAACCACTCTAGATAGCAGTCTGGAGGCTCCTCAAAAAATTAAACATGGAGCTGGGTGCCAGTGGCTCACACCTGTAATCCTAGCTACTCAGGAAACAGATCTGAGGATCGAAGTTCAAAGCCAGCTCAGGTAGGAAAAGTCTGTGAAACTCTTATCCCCAATTAACCACCAGAAAACTGGAAGTGGCACTGTGGCTCAAGTGGTAGAGTGCTAGCCTTGAGCCAAAGAGCTCAGGAACATCACTAAGGCCCAGAGTTCAAGCCCCAAGAGTGACAAAAAAAAAAAAAAAAAAAAGGAAAGACTGAGATTGGCTGAATCATTCTACACAGAGAAGCAGACATCTGCAAGTAAGTCTGTATTCACAAGAATATGAACTTTGTACAAGAACAAGAACAGAAAAACTGCACAGTGGATTTGTAGCACAGGTAGGACCAGCTGCAGTTACCGCCATGCATTCAAGTGAAAGAAATCCTTTGACTTCTAACTACTCAGGATTTGCTCAATCATTTGGGCATTTATTTCAGATACTTCATTTTTTTGTATTTTCTTTTTTCTTCTTTTTCAAATCATACAGGAATTTGAAGGTGAGCGTCACATGATTTGGTGAGGCACCAGACCAATGGGGTGAAGAGCTTTCCTTCCTGGATGCACAAAACAAATAGGTCTGAAAGCTAAGTATCCTGTCTGATAGAGGAAACAGGGAGGGAACTACCCTGGTAGCATTGTGTTTTCTTCCTAGTGTCCAGAGCCCATGGCAGTGGCTAACACACTGTCTGTTTACCTGCCCAGCCCTAATGCCATTTTAGCTGTTAACCAAAGCATGCTCTGTAATTACTTTGAGAACCTTCCTGTCTTGTTACAAGAGGATGAGAATTTGACTCTTCTGTGTAAGCAAAAAGCAAGGCAGAATGAAGCCCCTTGATTACTACCAACTGCCACATGTTCTGTTACTGCTCTTTGCAGTCTCTGAGCCTTAGTTTCCCTCATTCTCCCGCCATTGCTCTACCCAATTCTTGGATGACTACCTCTTTCCTCTGACAGAACACAGGTTTCTCAGCAAATATATATAAATGTGTATGATATAAATGTGCATCTAACAGGAAGAACCTAATTCACATCTAAAACTAGCAGTAAGAAGTTCTAAGAAATATGTGTTTTGGCTTTGTAATCACTACAGTTAGAAGAATGAAACAAAGTCACTTGAGGAACCTTCTACAGGCTTTCTAACTCTTTATGAATTTAACAAAGCTGCATTAGGCTTTCTTGTTGGTTATTATGAAATGATTAAGAGACAGTCCTTAAATCTTATTAACTGTGCCCATGCTAGGGTCATTTGGTCAGGGCTTAGATGCTAACTGTATGTAAAAATATGGCAGTCTCACATGGACCACATGACTAAAGTAGGGATAGGCTTTTCTGTAGAAAGGAGATATATTCACAGTAAAACTTTTCTGTTTTAAAGCACTGCTTCAGGATTTCTGCCCTTGCTTTTGTTTAAAAAATCCACTTGGATTCAGGGTAGAAAGACAAGGAAGTGTAAGAGCTCAGCTCATCAACGTGAACAAGAGATTTTTTGTTTCTATTTTTTTTTCTTTCAGAAACTAAGGAAACCAGCTGAATATTTGATCTGATGATGGATGTTCTGTGGTTTATCTTAATGTATATTCTTTTAGTCAATGAATAAAGCATTAAAAAGTGACAGAAATAAAAATAAAGGTTTTTTTTCCCCCGTCACTTGGTACTGAAAAATTTTATTTTTTTATGATGTATCTAGGGGCTGGGAATGTGTTGTAGTGGTAGAGTGCTTGCCTAGCATGTATGAAGCCCTGGGTTTGACTCCTCAGTATCACATAAATAGAAAAGGCCAGAAGTGGTGCGGTGCTCAAGTGGTAGAGTGCTAGCCTTGAGCAAAAGAAGCTCAGGGACAGTGCCCAAGCCCTGAATTCAAGCCCCTGGAATGGCAAAAAAAAAAAAAAAAAAAAAAAAAAAATCTATTCACATCTGTGTTTATATTGATATGCTTCTCTTTTTCCAACCAGCCCAGGCAGAAAAGTCCACGAGTCTCTTATCTCCAATTAACCAGCTAAAAGCCAGAAATAAAGGTATAGCACCATCTTGAGCCAAAAAAAAAAAAAAAAGGGCTCAGAAGTTGGGAACTGGTACATCTGCAGTATGAGGCTGAGGTTTAAGGATCACAGTTCAAAGCCAGCCCAGGCAGGAAAAATCAATGAGACCCTTATCTCCAATAAACTACTCAGAAAAAGCTATAAGTGGTGCTGTGGCTCAAGTGGTAGAATGCTAACCTTGGGCACAAAGAGGCTCAAGGATAGCTCCCAGGCCCTAAATTCAAGTCCCTGAGTTCAAGCCCCACACCAGAAAAAAAAAAAAAAAACCGCTCAAGAAGCATATGAGGCCTGGAGTTTAAACTCCTAGTGCTAGCACACACAAAAAAAAGAAAGAGCAAGAAAAGAAAAAAATTATTTAAATTATACAGCTGTCCCTTGGTATCTATAAGGGACTACTAGTTCCTAACCTCTTCCCAGTTACCAAAATCCTTATTCTATTCCCTAACATACTATATTTTGCAGTACATTAACCTGTATACTTTAAATGAACAATTTCTATATTACTTATACCTAATATAATGTTATGTAAATAGTTTTTATACTAAGAGGAGTGGTGAATCTTTTTTCTACTAAAAGCCATTTGGGTATTAATTATGTCATTGTGGCCATACAAAAAATTTATTAGCACAGGCAGACAATCACGGGCAACAATAAGAAGCATTTAAGAAACGTGTGTCTGTCCATCTTGGACCAACTGGATTTTGCAGGCTGTGGACAACAGTCCCCACCCCGATAGGGAATAATGGTATGAAAAACGTTTGTGTATATTCAGCACAGCTTCAATTTTTCTCTGAATACCTTCGGAGAATGGTTAAATCCATAGATTCAATTCATAGACATAGAAAGCACATCGTACTATAAATATTTTTGTTTTTCCTTCTTTACAGGTTTGTGTGTGGGAGTGGTGTTGTAATTGTTTTTAGAGGCAGGGTTATATAATGTTGCCTAGACCGGTCTTGAACTCCTGAGCTCAAGTGATCCACTTTAGCCTCTACAGTGGAATTTCAGTTATGTTACACACTATGCCCAGCTGTGTGTGAATTTTAATGGAGTAAAGTTTATCCACATTTTCCTCTAAGGTTTCTAGTTTTATTATGTGTTAGAAAAGCTTTAGCCAGTCTCAAGTTTATATACCTCTATGTTTTCTTTTAGTTTTGTTCTGTTGTGGATTTTTTAAATAGATAAATAGTCCATCTGGACTTTGGTGTATGATTGTTAGGTAAGAACTTTATATTGTTTTTCCCATATACTATCACCATCTGTCAAATTATGTAATCCTGAACCTACTAGTTTTAAATCACATACTTGATCACACACTAAACGTGATCAGATACTAAACATTTGTGTATACTTGAATCTATTCTCAGCTGACTGACTTGAGGCTCTGCACTCAGCTTCCTTTTCCCACCAAACACTCCCTATTGGATCACAAACATATCTATGGCAAAGCATATCAGACTCCTGATTTCATGGCTGGGTACATGGTTCAAGTGGTAGAGTATCTGCCTAGCAAGCACAAGGCCGAGTTCAAACCCCCAGTATCAACAATGAGATTCCTTCCTAACTGCCAAAGTCAACAGATATTTTTCAGGTTTTTTTTTTTTTTTTTTTTTTTTTTGCCCATCCTGGAACTTGAACTCAAGGCCTGGGCACTGTTCTTGAGCCTCTGTGTACTCAAGGTTAGGACTCTACCACTTGAGCCACAGTGTCACTTCCAGCTTTTTCTGTTTATGTGGTACTGATGAATTGAACCCAGGACTTCATGCACGCTAGGCAAGCACTCTACTGTTAAGCCACATTCCCACCCCAAATAATGACTATATTTTTTGCTTTATTCTTTTTTTTTTTCTTGTTTTGGTTGGTGTGGGGCTTGAACTCTGGGCTGGGTGCTATCCCTGAGCAATTCAGCTCAAGGCTAGTGCTCTACCACTTATGTGACAGCGCCATTTCCAGGTCCTTTCTAGATAGACTGCTCTGTCACATCTGATATTATCACTTTTTTTTTTTCTTGGTCAGTCATGGGGCCTGGGCACTGTCCCTGAGCTCTTCAGCTCAAGGCTAACACTCTACCACTTGAGCCACAGCTCCACTTCCAGTTTTCTGGTGGACTTTCCTGCCCAGGCTGGCTTTGAACCATAGTCCTCAGATCTCAGCCCCCTGAGTAGCTAGGATTACAGGCATGAGCCACTGGTGCCTGGCTATCCAATTCTTTTTTTTAAGGAGTATTTTTTAACCTTTGCTTTGCTTATATTTTTGAACTTTTGAGCCAATAAATATGTTCATTTTCATCTTTGCTATGTTTTTTATGGTTTATGCCCCTGCCAGGGGTATATAAGAATCTAACTGGATTATGTAAAAAAAAAAATGAGTTGGTAGATATACAGTGTTCTTCTTCTCTTGTCCCTGAACATTTTCTCAGTGTTCCTTTTATGCCCTTTCCATAAATCTCTTCTGTGAGCTGCAGTGTTGCTGGCCAAAGCCAATCCTACCACGATTACCGCCCTGCCCCCAACATAAACAATCAGAAAGCTTTAAAGACTCACCTTCCTAAAACCTCGATTTTGCATTTGTTCCCTGTTCCAAAATTGCCAGTAGCTTCCCAGTGCAGTTAGATAAAGTTGGATCTCCTGAGATTAGTACTGAAAGCTTTCTCCTGATTGGTTTCCTCATTCCTTCCCAGCCTTATCTTCCCACCTCCTCAACCCTCTCCCCAAAGGAGCAGACTTGAATCCTGCCAAGGGGTTCTGTTCTGCTCATGAGGGTATAAACTGGTATGGCCACTCTGCAAAAACAATGTAGCAAAGCCGGGCACTGGTGGCTCACACCTGTAATCCTAGCTACTCAGGAGGCTGAGATCTGAGGATCTCGGTTCAAAGCCAGCCCGGGCAGGAGAGACCGTGAGAATCCTATCTCCAGTAAACCACCAGAAAACCGGAAGTGGCGCTGTAGCTCAAGTGGTAGAGCGCTCGCCTTGAGCTGAAGAGCTGAGGGACAGCGCCCAGGCCCAGAGTTCAAGCCCCACGGCTGACCAAAAACAAAAAAAACAAAAAACAATGTAGCAATATTTAATAAATATGAACACATACATACCAAATGACCAAATAATTTCACTCTGTAGAGAAACTTTTGCCTATGTATTAAAAGAAATGAACAAGAAGTGATGTTTATATAGCATGTTTATAAGTAGTCAACTTGGAAGTAACCAAAATGTCCATCAAAAGTAGAACAAACAAGTTCCAGTCTCCCCCCCCTCACCCCCCCCCCCCGCTTCATTGTCCACTGAACTTGGTGTTACTTTCCCAGACAAATTATCTTCATTTAAAGCAGGAATCAAACTACCTACTTTCCAGAATATTTTTTTCACTAAAAAATGAATTCTCAATATCACTATTTAAATACATATACTTTATTAAAGTGTAAACTTTATACACTTTATATATTTTTATTCACCTTATTGGAGTATAATTATATTTTATCATTTGTTAACCTGTGTTCCTTTTTTTTTTTTGTGCCATTTCTGGGGCTTGAACTCTGGCACTGTCTTCTGAGCCTCTCCATGCTCAAAGCTAGCACTCTACCACTTGAGCCACAGTGCCACTTCTGGCTTTTTCTGTTTATGTGGTACTGAGGAATCCAACCCAGGGCTTCATACATACTAGGCAAGCACTCTACCACTAAACCACATTCCCAGCTCCTTTTCTATTTTTAAAAGTCATTTATGAAAATTAATATTCAGGCTCAGCACTGGTGGCTCACACCTGTAACCTAACTATTCTAACTAACTATTGACATCTGGGGATCGCAGTTCTAAGCCAGACAAGGCAGGAATGTCTATGAGACTCTTATCTCCACCAAAAAGGTGGAAGCATAGCTATGGTTCAAGTGGTAGTGCATAAGCCTTGAGCAAAAAATCTAAGGCACAGAGCCCAGGCCCTGAGTTCAAGCCCTAGCACTGGCACAAAAATACAAAAAATAAATATACAGTACATATATACTATACACATATATTATACATATATGTTGAAGCAAAATCCACCTTTTTCGTTTTCAGTTCCATGAATATTAATAAATGTACACAGCCTATCATTTGTTTTTTGTTTTTCACGAAGAAATATCAAGATGGATTTAAAGTGATATACCTTAGATTTGTTCATTGAGGCTTTGAAAAACAAAATTTGATTTCACAATGTAGCAAGCAAGTTGTGTTTACTCCAAGAGTTCACAAAAGTTCAATTCTACCAATTGATCTCAGCAGCTGAACTACTTGAGTAAGCCCTGATTACCTACCAGTCCTGCACTGATCCTTTTTCTACTAAGATCAGAACAGTCTCCTTGAAAAGAAAAAACAAACCTAGGGTGTACTTGTTAAAGTACCTAAACAAGCCAGTGCTACAGCTAAAGGGCCCGGTCAAGGATCTTTCTAAACCAATCTTTGATTGTGAAGTATGTAAGTGACCTAAAATTTCAGTCTCTGAGACAGGTCTACCATATCTTAGCTATTTATCTTGCCCAATGTGTCAAAATTTGATAGCTAAACATTGAAGGGAAGTAAACATCTCCTCAGTTTGTGAAAGACAGGGACCACTGAATCATGAATGATTATATAGTTTTAAAAGACCATTTAGTCAGCATAGAGTTTAATCATAAGCTCACCATTTCATTTCTTCTGACATTATTCTCACTCTTTCTCTCTCTCTCTCTCTCTCTCTCTCTCTCTCTCTCTCTCTCTCTCTCTCTCTCTCTCTCTCTCTCTCTCTCTCCCCCCCCCCCCTCAAAACTTTCATTGATGGAAAAGAAAAACCTAACGAAAGTTTGAAGGCAGAGACAAGAATCAAAAGTTTGAGGCCATCCTGGGCTTGGGGGCTTATACCTGTAATCCTAGTTATTCAAGAGGCTGAGACCTGAAGTTTTCAGTTTGAAGCCAGCCTAGACAGAAAAGTCTGTGAGACTCCATCTCCAATTAGTCAGAAAAATATCAGACTGGAAGCATTGCTCTAGTGGTGAGAGCCAGACGTGAGCAAGAAAGCTGAGATCAAGAGGCCCTGAGTTCAAGCTGATACCAGCAAAAGGAGGAAAGGAAGGAAGGAAGGAAGGAAGGAAGGAAGGAAGGAAGGAAGGAAGGAAGGAAGGAAGGGAGGGAGGGAGGGAGGGAGGGAGGGAGGGAGGGAGGGAGGGAGGGAGGGAGGGAGGGAGGGAGGGAGGGAGGGAAAGGAGAAAGGAGAAAGGAGAAAGGAGAAAAGGAGAAAAAAAGAAGGAAAGGAGGAAGTGAAGGAAGGGAGAAGGGAGGGAAGGAGGAGAGAGAGGGAGACAGGGAGGAAGGGAAAGGACAGGACAGAAGAGGAAGGGGAGGGAAGGAGAGAGCAAGTAAACCTAGAAATTATAAGCATGTCATCTCACCAAGAGAACAAATAGGTGACCTCACCTATTTCATTCTTCCTTATCTCAATTGTTTTGATCTTTGTTTCAATGGGTAACTTCAGAGAAATTCAATGCTGGGCCACATTTCTTAAAGCTGCTATTGGTCAGGGGACATATTTTGAGAATCACTCTAAATCCACATAACAATTTAACAATTAAGAAATGCAGAAGACAAAGGAAGGTGTTAATACCATGAAGGTGAATTTTTTAATGTCCTGACTTTAATAAATATTAATTCAATAAATAAATTACAAGGAAAAAGTAAGCAAAAAAGAAAGAACCTGGAGACTAAAAAAGACTCTATAGGTAGAAAGAAAAGAGCCAAGCCGAGTGCCAGTGGCTCACACCTGTAATCCTTGCTACTCAGGAGGCTGAGATCTAAGGATCACAGTTCAAAGCCAGCAGGAAATTCCCTTAGACTCTTATCTCCAATAAACCACTAAGGAAAAAAAAACACACACACACACAAGTGGCGCTGTGGCTCAAGCCTTGAGCTGAAGAATGCAGGGACAGAGCCCAAGCCCAGAGTTCAAACCCCACAACTGACAAAAACAAAAGAAAAATATAAAAGAGACAAAATGTCTACCTATGTTATGCACAGACTATCTTGTACACGAGCTAGATACCAACATCTACCAAATTCTGCTCCAGGCCTCCAATAGTGCTACTGGAATCTGAGCCTCCATTTTAGGCTGGTCACTTCAAAAGACTACCCATGCCAATTGGAATATAAAATATCAAGAGTTATTTAATCAGGTACCAGTAGATTGATATTTTGGCATTACTGAGGAAACAAAACACATCCCAGCTTCTACGTTGTAATGTGATTCCAGGACAGCACACAGTGCAGGCACAATACTTTCATTGACATTGGCTTCAAAGGTCAGGACGATGCTTTTACATATCTTGCAAAATCACTTCAAGTGGATGCAAGTATAAGATGTCCAAAGCATCGTAAGGAAAGAATATTTGTCCCAGATATGGATCTTGTCTTCAAGGAAGGTAGACCATAAAATTGAGTTTTAAAGAACTATTTCAACCAATAGAACATGTTTCCAAGTCCAAGACTGCAAGGGATTGCAGATCAAAGCGTATTCCCATCCCCACCTGGAGACAAGTCACTATTCCCCCTCCATCTTCTGAGGAAAGGCAATCATGTCACTTTATCAGCCATTCCAAATCTAACTTTAGAGGCAATATGTGGATATCTTTTAGGCTGGGACTCTCTTGCTTCTGTTGTAAAAGCAGTGTCAGCTCCAGAATCTGAGAGCAAAGGCTTGGAAAGAAGTAAGTACTGTATCCATCTCTGTTCCAAATATGGAACCACAGACATCCTAGTCCGTTGTAACACTGTCAAAACACCAATAGACTTGAATAAAAATGACCTTGGGAAGATAGAGAAAAAAAGTAAAATGAGAGAAAAAAAACAGCAAGAGATATAGAAGGTAGAGATGGTAAGAGACTTAAAAATTCTAAAGAACAATGTTCTGAGATCAGTAGCTCACAAGTGTAATCCTAGCAACTCATGAAGCTAAGATCTGAGGATTCTGGTCTAAAGCCAGCCTGAGGAGGAAAGTGTGAGACTTTTATCTCTACTTAACCAGCAAAAAGCCGGACATGGAGCTGTTGTTCAAGTGATAGAGTGCTAGACAGCTCAAGGATATGCCCAGGCCCTGAATACAAGACCCAGGACTAGCACACACACAAAACACAACAAAAACCCCAACGTTTTGTGCATGCTAATTAGATAAGAAGGCTGAGTGCAAGTTGAAGACGTAACTTCCTTGATTTTAAAGGATTCAGAGTTTGCTACTTACTATGAATAAAGTAATGAAACAAACTAAAAAAATCATTTAATGAAGAGATTTCCTTGTTTTGTTGTTTTTTTGGTTTGAGGGTTTTGTATTTTTTTTTACTATCTGAAGCTTCATTTTAGACAACCGTTTATAGTAACTATTTTCTACAATAAAGTTCTGATATTTAACCATGTATATCAAAGATGAAGAGTTTTTTGTGGGTTTTTTGTTGTTATTGTTGTTTTTACACAGTTCTGGGGCTTGAACTCAGGGCCTGGGCACTATCCCTGAGCTTTTGCTCAAGGCTAATACTCTACCACTTAAGCCACAGAGCCGCCTATGGCTTTTTCTGTTTATGTGGTACTCAGGAATAGAACCCAGGGCTCCATGCATGCTAGGCAAGCACTCTACCACTAAGCTACATTCCCAGCCCTGATAAGTTCTTTTTTTGGGGGGGAGGGGGGGTCCGGTCATGGGGCCTGAACTCTGGGCCTGGGCACTATCCCTCAGCTCTTCAGCTCAAGGCTAGCGCTCTACCACTTGAGCCACAGCGCCACTTCCGGCTTTTTTCTTTTTGCTTATGTGGTGCTAAGGAATCAAACCCAGGGCCTCAGGCATGCAAGGCAAGCGCTCTACCACTGAGCCACCTTCCCAGCCCCTAATAAGTTCTTTTTTAAAGGTATAATAAAACTATAATTTACTTTTTCTCCTTTTCTTTGTGTGCTATTTTGACAGGGAGACTATCAGCCAGTTCACTGGGCATCTGGGAATCACAGTGGCTACTTCCTAGAACTCATTTGCCTTTTGAACTCCTCAGTCTCTGTCCTCTCTTGATCCTGATACACACACACACACCAGAAGGTCCTCTGCTATCAGTGGACATTCCAACTCTGCTGTAGGTTAATTCTTAGAGCTGCCCAGGACTCTCCACCTTCCCCCCATCTATGCTCTCTCCTACAGTGACTTGCTGCTTCAGCTTCTCTCAGCCTTACCTAACTCCCAGGTCCAACAGCTACTCTGCTCTGACCCAATTCTGGCAGCCAAGTGCCCATAGTCTGTTCCCCTCAGCACTTCAGGACTTGCATGAAGTGCCACACTGCACATCACTCCAGCACATGAGAGGATGCTACCACCATTCAGAACAAATTTTGAGCAAAGGGTAACCAGGAGGAAGAACAGGTAAACTTCCTCTTTATCCCTCCATCAATATTAAGCATGGTGCTTCTGTGTAGTCTATCCAGAGTCACTTCATGTGGGCAAGCTGCATCTTCATGAAGCAGTGGCAAATTCATTAAACAAGCTTTTAATTTCCTTCTCCTCTTTCCCTCACTGTTCTGGGATTGCAACTTCCAATAAAACCCTAGCATTTAAGCTTTGCCTCAGGTTTACTGAGAAACCTGAATTATGAGCGTGAACTCACCAGATGCTAGTGTAGTGATTCAAACCTGTAATCCTAGCCACTCAGGAGGCTGAGATCTGAGATCAAAGCCAGCCAAGGCAGGAAAGTCAGTGACACTCTACTGCCAGTTAACTACCAAAAAGCCGGAAGTGGAGCTGAATCTCAAGTGAAAGAGCTCCAGCCTTAAGCAGAAAAAGCTAAGGGAATGTGCCCAGTCTCTGAGTTCAAGCAAACCATTCCTTCACCCACCACTGACATGTTCCAATTCATTTCCCAAATATCATCTCCACTTTAGACTCTGCTGAGCTTCAGACCCACTGAGATCCAACTGTCAAATGGACATCCACTTAGATATTCTCATAGCCACCTTAAATTCATGTCTAGAATGAAACCACTCCTCCTCAAATGTGTGTACTTCTGTGTTTTGGGGGCTAAAGAGATGGAAGACTCTTAGGAACTTTCTGTCAAACAGGGGAGACAGAGGAGTTAACAATGATACTAGACACAGATGCTTACTGGTATAGAGCAGAGTAGCAGGAGCGCATACTGAGGAAGAGAAGCATGCACACTGTGTGCCAGGCACAGGGCTTGGTGCTTGTATGCACTAGCACTCAGCTAGCCTTCACAACAATCCTGTAAGTATCTTTATTCTCATTCTGCAAATAAGAACACATTACAGATTAGAAACCTCACAAAGGTCATAAAGCAACTCAATCCAAATTTACCTGAAGGTCAACATTTTTGCTACTTTCAGAAGAGGAGCACCTAAGAAGCCAGGCTTAGAGGTTCCCTGAGGTGGTAACACTAGAGCCATCTTAAAAAAAGAAAAAAAGAAAAGAAGGTAGGAAGGTAGAAAGGAAGGGAAGGAGGGTGTGAAAAAGGAAGGTGGTGGTGGGGAGATGTCAGGAGGCTGAGATCTGAGATTGTGGTTCAAAGCCAGCCTGGGCAGGAAAGTCTGGGAGACTCTTATCTCCAATTAACTACCAGAAAACCGGAAGTGACACTGTGGCTCAAGAGGCCGAGGACTAGCCTTCAGCTGAAAAGCTCAGGGATAGCAACCAGATCCAGAGTTCAAGACCAGGACAAAAAAAAAAAAAAAAAAGGGCTAGGTAACTAAATGTTGTGCGTGCGTGTGCGTGCATGTGTGCGTGTGTGCGTGTGTGTCTCCTAGGGTTTATTGTTAAGGCCTGAGTATTGTCCAAGTTTTTCTGCTCCAGGATAGTGCTTTACCACTTGAGCCACAGCTCTACTTCAGGCCTTTTGATAGTTAACTGGAAAAAAAGTTTAATGAACTTCCCTGCCCTAAGCAGGATTACAGGTATATGCCACTGGAGCCTGGCAAGGTAATTAAATTTCTGAGGTTGAAGAAAGGTCAAAGATATCCAGGTTTGCTGGGTGCCGGTGGCTCATGCCTGTAATCCTAGCTACTCAGGAGGCTGAGATCTGAGAAACATGGTTCAAAGCCAGCCTGGGCAGGGAAGTCCGTGAAACTCTTATCTCTAATGGGAAGTGGTGCTGTAACTCAAGTGGTAGAGCACTAGCTTTGAGCTAAAGTGCTGAGGGACAGTGCTCAGGCCAAGAGTTCAAGCCCCACAACCAACAACAACAAAAAAAAAGATATCCAGGTTTGTGGCTTATGGCATCTAGGACACAGAAGAAGTGATTCCAGTTTTGGACATGCTGACTGAGACAGATCTTTGTAGGGCATTTAAGTCTCAGGTTCAGCAGAACAGTAGTTCAAGGGATGAGAAACTGCTGCTAAGGGAAAAAGATGGATCAAAAAGTCCTGGTCTCAGTCCTGGTCTCTCACAGGTGGCTCATGCTTGTAATCCTAGCAACTCAGGAGGCTGAGTTTTGAGGACCACAGTTCAAAGCCAGCCTGGGCAGGAAAGACTTTGAGACTCTTATCTCTAATAAATCACCAGAAAACCGGAAGTGGCTCTTTGGCCCACGTCGTAGAGCACTAGCCTTGAACTGAAGAGCTGAGGGACAGTGCCCAGGCCCACAGTTCAAGCTTCATGACTGACAAAAACAACAACAAAAAAAAGTCTTCTTCTCAGAAGTTGCCTAGTATTAGTCCTCAGTGTCTTAACCCAAAATCAAGATAGGTAATCACTGGGTATAAAGGACAGCAACACAATCTAATCCCTAGGACAGGACAGACAGTGTGGCCTGCAATTTCCTTAGGGGAAAAGACAAACTAGTATAAAGACACAATTTTTGTCAACCAGTTTGACAGGACTGAAGCTCTAACATTTGGTAGCATCCCTGTATATTATCAATTAAATCTTATACATCTAGCACATTATTAGTCATATATTATCCTTGAGAGTACTCAGGAAAGCCCCTCAGATCACTTGCTTTCAAAACCCCGCTAAGAATGGCTAATATTCACTGACCTTCCCAGAGGATGCTCTAACTGAGAATGTGCCTCCTAGGCTCTCATCTTGTAGTTTCTTTCCTCCTGTCTTCCCCTGGCCCTCAAAAAAGACAGTATATGTGTGGAGCCTGGCCCAGCCAGACTGCTCCAAAGCACCAAGGACCTTTCTCTATCTGGATCAGAGCACTTTGGAAACTAGATGTCTTTTTCCCCATGTGGACAATAATAAAGACTATCAAGGAACTACCAACAAAACTAAACTGGGTTAAGTTCTAAAATACTGGGGTATTGCTTACAAGCCCAGTGAATCTCAACTCTTGAGGTATTTCAACTGGTCTAGGTTAAGATCTAGCAACTCAACTGATACTAATCTGCTATGGGGCTTGGGAGCAGCTTTTGTAACTTCTATCCTTTCTTACTGGTTTGAAACTTCAGTTTCCCCTAGTTTAGAAACCCCAGTCTAATGAGGAGATGGTCAGGACAACAGAAAGTTTTCTGGGCTACTGAGGACAGGTGGTGAGCATATCATTACTTCAGCTCCAGAAACTGGATTGGAGAGCAATGGATATTCCAGGAGGCAGAGCAGGGCTGGCAGAGCTACACTGCTCTAGCACTCCCAATTTCCTAAATGAACTTCAATATCTAGCTCTAAACCTAGCCTTTTTCTCCTTGCTCAGAGTAGCTTACATAGGTGCATTTGAGGGGCACAGCATTAAACTGGTCACTACAGAGCGGAGGCCCTCAAATTTGACAGAGTTGGAGCTTCCTAGCATCTCTTCTCCACTACTGCTCTGAACCAAATGTCTCAAGTTTCACTCTCAAGACCACACAGAAGGCACTGAAGCAAAAGTTGCTTTAATCAGGGATGAAGTCCTCAATCAGGGGGACCTCATTCAACCTTTGGTGGTGAGGTCTCAGCCTACCCCCCCCCCACATGCCCTGAGGCCCCTCTGGAAAGAGGGAGCAGCTGAACAGCTAATTATGGAAGAGGTAAGGGATGAGAGTAGGGAAACCCATGTGAAGGGTAGGAGCAGGAGATTGACAGGATTGGAGCAGAGCTGAATGGATCGGGAAGAGCTTAATTCACATGGTTCTCCCTGGGGGTTGGCTGAGGTTGGCTGGGGGCTGTGCATCGGGCAGAGCAGTACAGGGACAGGATGATTTGAGGGCTGAACAGGCAGCAGGGAAGGGAGGAGTGCTTAAGAGATGAGGCGACTGTGTAGCTGGTGCAGCTGCTCCTGGGTCAGCACCAGCCGGTGTCGCTGTCCAAGGCCAGCTGCACAGGAGAAGGTCACTTTGCCCATGTAGACTGTATCATCTTGCTGCTCTTCCTTGGCCTTGGTGTTGGAGAAAGAAATAGGATGCCAGGTTAGGGATTTATTGGAATGTTTGGCCACTGAAGGATACTCTGAATACTGAGATCAGGAGTAGCCCTTGGGAGAGTGAAGCTTCTGAGGTCTTAGGCCATAGTGACCCCATTTTTCAAATTAGAATAGGGGGAATGGTGTATACAGTCTGGCAAGGGAGTTTTGAGTGTCACCTGATATAAAAGTCAGGGATGTGCTCTTTATATTTTTCTAAAATATTAGAATTTGTAGAAACACTGAGAGCACTTTTAAATTACTTGCAAGTAATACTTGGACTTGCCAGACCAAAACTAAAACAACAACAACAACAAATAGGGTAAATACTTGTTGAATTTGAGCCTCCGGAGGCCTCTTCAAATTCCCAGGAGTAGGACACTCACCTGAAGCCCCCATACCACGTTATTCTCTACACTATATTCCCCCTTACCCTAAGGAAGGCAGAAGAAGGGAAGGTGGCAAAGTCAGTGGGGACGGTGGCTCCAGGGCGTTGAGTTACTGTCTCCTTAAGGACTTCATCCTGGAGAGGGCAAAACAAGACTTCATTTAGGAGTCCCCATAGCCTAGGACAAGGCCTCCCTGGTTTCATAGAAATGCTTTGCCAGAAGGGCAAAGATTCAGTCATCACTATACTTCTATTCTCACCTTCAACTTCATTCCCACAACATCCCTCTTTACAGATCCTTTCTTTTTTTTTTTAGGGGGGGCGGGCAGTCATGGGGCCTGAACTCTGGGCCTGGGCGCTGTCCCTCAGCTCTTCAGCTCAAGGCTAGCGCTCTACCACTTAACCACATCATCATTTCCAGCTTTTTCTTTTTGCTTATGTGGTGCTGAGGAATCGAACCCAGGGCCTCATGCATGCAAGGCAAGCGCTCTACCACTGAGCCACCTTCCCAGCCCCCTCACATTTCTGGCTTTTTTTCTGCTTACATGGTACTGAGGAATCGAACCTAGGACCTTCATGCATGTAAGGCAAGCACTCTACCACTAAGCCAACTTTCCAGCCCCAGATCCACATTCTTTAAAGCCCAGTTTCCCTGTCTCTAGGGAACCATGCCCATAAGTGATTTACCCCACAGTGGTTTTTGTTCTAACAGAAGTTGTAGCCCAAGCCACAAACCCCAAAGAGGATCCTAGCTCATGCATTCTGTTGATGAGAATTTAACTTGTTTGTACTAAGGTAGTTCCCAAGGCAAAATTCTGGCTTCCCACCTACTCCCCAATGTACTGTCTGGCACAGAGCTGGCCCAAGGAACTTCAGAAGTGCCTAGTTCCACCAATGAATGCTCTGAAGTGAGCTTTGTAGGGTGGAGAATAGAAACTGAACTGACCTTGAGCTTCTCAATGGTGTCACTCAGGGCCTTGAGCTGAGCCACTTGTTCCATAAGCTGAGCCGATGGGCTCTTGGCAGCTGTTGGGAGGGAAAGCTGGTGAGGCCCAAGGAGGCCCAGACAGGCAGCTGAATTGAATTAAGGGTCAGGAATACAGTTACTTGATGTTCTCATGGAACAAGTACTGAAGAGATTGGGTCAATCAAGCAGACAACTTGGAAACTAAAGGACACTATTGGGAAGAACTTCTATGGCACAAGGACTCCTAGGAAGAAGCTAAATCCCTAGAGATGAGGGGAGGTATAGTATTCATCTGACCAAGTGAACATACCAGGGCTGGTGCGAGTGATATCTACTACATGAGTGTGTGTACTCAGTTGATTTAATGTCTCCAGAAGCTGGCTGGTCTTGCGATACAGTGCTCCAGCTGCTAGCTCACTGCTAGGGCCCTCGTGGGGTGGGAGGGAAAGCTTTGCAACATGCAGAGGGGGCAAAGCTGCCAAGGATGCCTTCATCTGGGATCCCTGTGGGGGAAAAAGAGAGGCAGTGGAAGAGGCTCTAGAAGGCCTCTGCCATCACTCTTCAATAGAGGCAGACATGCTTCACCTTCTACCCCAGTCCTCCCTGTAGGCTCCTCACCTTAAGCATGCTGTTCTCATGCTGGAGCTGAGAGATGTGCAGCCTCATAGCAGAGATCTGCTGAAGCAGTAGGGGTGAATCCTTCACCAGCCCTGGGCCTGGCAAGGAACCTGGAGCCTGCCCAGGAGCACCCCCTGTGGATATCGTAACAAATGACCTCAGTCACAAGTGGAGAAGGTTAAAAGCTGGGCTCCATCCTTGTTCTTCCCTTTTCCTCCTTTCCTCCCACCTCCAGTTCTGGTTATTCACCAACCTGATTCCCACCAGCCCTTGTAAGCCCTAGCCAGAGTGAGTCTATACCTCGCTGCTGGTCTTCTGTGTTCAGGATAGCCCATGGGAGAGCAGGAAAAGAGGAGAAAGGAATTACATGATTTGCGTCTAGGTGGACATACCCAGGGATCCTAAACAGAGGAAAACCCTTTTCCTGATGACCCTTTCTCTACCCCTCCTTTAGCATAGAAGCAGATATATATAAAAAGAGAGGAAAGAGGCTGAACGCTGGTGGTTCAAGCCTAGATACTCAGGAGGCTGAGATCTGAGCATCACAGTTCAAAGCAAGCCTGGGCAAGAAAGTCCCTGAGACTTTATCTCCAATTAACCACCAGAAAACCAGAGCTATGACTCAAAATGCTACCCTTGAGCAAAAAGAGCTCAGGCTCTGAGCTCAAGCCTCATGACCAACCAAAAGAGAGAGGGGTGGGGAGGGAGTGAGGGCTTAGGTCAGGAAGTGCTATATGAGAATCGCAAGGTGAGTATAATGCAGGAGCACTTGCAGCACCATCTCCAACAAGGGTGCTGGGAGCAATCCAGAGACTCCAATGCACTTGTACCCTTAATGCTCACCAGTAAAACTTAGGTTGAGAATGCAAACCATTCCTTTGTTCCTTAGGTTTCCCCAATGCTGAGGGAAAATGCCTCCTTTTTGTAGGAAGTTTCATTAATTCAGAATCAGCATTTGTTTAAAGAACCTTCATTAAACACTATAAAATGGTTATTCTGAACACCCTTTCCAAATAATGTATATATCACAGGAGTCCTATAACACAAGATACTTGGTCACCGCCCAAAATCAAAAGGCATCCATGATAAGGACTTAGCTGAGAACAAGATCTTCAGAGGAGTTATCTGACAAGACACAAGAGCATCAAGAAAAAGTTTAATTCCAGCCAAGGAAATTAGCTTCTGGAGGTGAAAAGGGCAAGTAAGAAACTGAGGAACAACAAAAAACAAACTATAGGACAGATGAGAACTAAGATGGCATCAGACACTTTCTTACCAAGGAAAGTGGGAGACTGGGCCTGGAAAGTAGAAAAGAAGCCTGGACCATGAGTGATTAGGTAAAGGTCAAAACAAGCCACAAGCAAAACTGACAATTATACAATAGAAGAAATAATCACATCATAGAATGAAGCCATGTCAACTCAATAGCAAAATGCAGTGCCAAGAGAGGCACAATAAAAAACAGGCAGAGCTGGATGCCCTGGGAAGAGTTAGCCCACACTGCTTCAGACTGACAACCCTCTGGACACAGGGTTGGGATAGAAAGATCCAGAAGGGAGAACTAGCAGAGTTCACCTAATGTTATTATGCTGACCTTCTGACAAATCTGGTAATGCCCTATTTGTCCAGAAGTACTCTACATATGTCATTTGTGAAAGTCAAAACTTGGGTGAAAGTAGGCAGAGTGCAACTGGGCAAATATTCCTAGCTGAACATCCAGAGGAGAAGGCGGCAGAAGTCAAAACCAAGGCCAAGGACAGAGGAGTCAAAAAATTAGTCTCCTCTGGGCCAGTGATGTGTATCTATCCCAATGCACTCACCACCAGCAATGCCAGAGACCAGGGTAGCAATGCCTGAAGGAGGAGGCCCCCGGAGCCCCTCGATTGTGCGTTTGGACTGGCTGTTTAGCCGCAGCTTTAGCTCTGCCTTCTCTGCTTCTAGCTGGTCAATGTCGGCCTGGAGCGCATCCATGGTCTCTTCAAACTCTCTGTGAAATAGAATCTAGGCTTAGGAATGGCCTTTCTCCATTGTCATACCTGACCTTTCAGTCCCAGCAGGTCATTGTACCCCTTACTATCCATGCTAGTGAAAAACAAGGGCAGGAATAGTGAGGTTAGGAGAATCATACTACAAGGGGAAAAGGGAATGCTTAAGAATAGAGAGCCTCCAACAGGAGGGAGGATTAGAAGAAGCAGAGCTCCAAGGAAAGTGCCTGACTTCTCTTTCTTCCGCAGCAGTGCCTGGGTCTCCTCCAGCCGAGTTTGGACTTTCTCAATGCGTTCATCTGCATCCTTGGCAGCACTGTCCAGTTTCTTCTCTAGGAGGCTCAGTCGCACATTGGCCTCACTCAGCTCCTCTCCCTGGACAAGGTAGATAGCTTCCAGTACCCTGACATCTTCCCCATGACCCCATGACCTGAAAAGCTCCTGTATGTATGACTCCCTGATCACAGGCTCTACTTCTCCCCTCAACCCTCAAGCCATCTCAGTCCCAACCTGACATTTGCTGCTGCCCTAGGTCCCATCATATTTTGAGCCCTCACAGCCTACCCTTACCTTAATCTTAAGTGACTTCTTCAATTCTTTAATAACTGTCTCTCGATCCTCAAGCTTCAAACCTAGGCCTTCAGCATCTGTGATCTCTGCACGAAGGGCTGCAGCCCGAAGTTCAACAGGAGGAGGCTAAGGGATAAGGTTGGTCAGAGGGTAGAGGCAGACAGAGATTACCAATGTACTCCTTTCAGAGAATCCAGTCAGAGAAAACCTTCAGCAGGATGTTGCTCTAGGCATCTTCCTCATGCATCCTTGCCCTCCCACCACTAGCAACAATATACATGTCCTGCCCCTCCTAGCCTCTAGATTTTTCCAATGAAGTGTCTACTCACCTTGCTGGGGGGCCGCTCTGCATCATACTCCCCTTCCTGCATGGCTGTGGCCAGCTTGTTCATAGTGCTGATGAGGATGTTGCATGACTGGCGCAGACACTCATAGGGGCTGCTGGAGGGGCTCCCATAGATCTGCAGAAGCCAAAGACAGAAGTGAAAGTCCTGCACTGGTTACTTAACTCCCACCTCCTCCTGCTCAGCCATCCAATCCAACCTGCTCGCTTGCTTTGAAAGCCAGTTCCTCCAGTGCAGCCACAGGTAGCCCCTCATTCTCTGCCAGTGGGGCAATGAGCTGGGCAGCGGCAGCTGCCACCTCTTGCAGTACAGCCACCACCCATGTCAAATGTTTTCTGCAGTCTAGGAGTGTGTCAGATACCTGTGTAATAGACTAGAGTCAAGAGCCCACCCTGAGTCCAACATCACAGTTCCTAGCTACTCCAAAACTATTTTTGTCCCTTGACAAGATCCAGACTTTTTTAATTTTTTTTTTTTTTTTTGCAGTAATGTGGTTTGAACCCAGGGCTTGGTGTGGCCCTGCTTCACGTAGGTACTGTATTACTTGAGCCATGCCTCTAGCCTTAGATCCAGTCTTAATGTGCTATAGTCCCCTGCTAGCTCTACTCAGCTTCTTGCCCTTCTACACTTGGAGCAATAAACCTGTGGTCCAAAAGCCAGAGCAGCTGGGATCCCAGGAGCATCTGTCCCTGGCATTCGCCTTCGGATCTTCTTGCAGAACTGGCGGATGTCACTACATGATGTTTCCAGGTCCCGGAGTAGAAGAGCAATATCTGTAGCCTCTTGCCCACTCTACATAGGAAATAAGAAATGGATGAGAAACCAAGTTAGCATAAAGGCTGGGAGTGAGGTAGGTAATAAAAAAGAAAAGGAACTTGCACAAATCTAGAAGTGCCCTCACCTGTAAAAAGGCACGCAGCCGCCCCACTTCCACACTCATGCAGTCCAGAGCACTCTGGGTGAACTGTGGGGATAGAAACATATGGTCTTAAACTCCAATAGGAGCCTTTCTGCCCACATTATCATCTCTAAGAAGCCTTCCCCTCTGCTGACATCCACATATAGGATCTTCCAACTTGCCTGATCTGGCTATGATGACCCTTCCACAGTCTTATATGACATCCCTCCAGGACTAATATCCTTTATTCTAACCCCTATAATAGGATTAACCACTTATCATGGCACTTCACCTTAATGTGGTCGGCCAGCTGCATGGTACAGTCTTCTAGCTGTTCGGCAAGGTGGATGCTATAAAGATGCTGAGGAGGGATGATAAAGAAACAGAGAGCCTTTAGCCTGTGGAAGGACAGAAGGAGTCCTTCCCAAACTGTAATTTGAGTCCTGGCCATTACTGGTCTCAAGAATATCCAAAACCTTCAAGGAACTGCATCATAAGACAAGTACACTTCAGAGTAAATTGGGCCAAAAGCAGCCAACCTAAGACATGCAACCTTGAATACACTGACAATAACTCCCCTTATGCAAAAGCTTCCCTCCCACCTACCCCATGCATAAATTCTCGCCCCAGACCTGGTAGTACTTGATAGCCTTGGTGAGAGGTTCCACATTGACAGTCTCATCCAGCTGATCCTTGTGTAGCAACTCAATGAGGAAATCTAAGGAGCGCTCATGGGCACTCATCTCAGGGTAGAGGCTGCCCACCTTCTTATACACATCCACATTGCACTGAGAGAGGGCACTAGAGACCAGAGAAGGGCTCTGTGAAGCCAAGGTCTTCCAAGCAAACTCAGTTTCAGTTAATCCTGAACCCATGGCCCTGGCATGGAGGTCAGGAGTCACTTACTGCTCATAACGATGCAGTGTGGCCTGCAGCAGACTCAGTGAATATACCAGCCCAGCAGCAAAGCTGAGCTGCTCCCCTGCAGCTCCTCGCAGCCCAGGCCTCTCTGAACAGTTCTCACTTAGTTCAAACTTCTCTTGGGCCTGCTTCCGAATCAGTTCTGCCTGTGGGAAGAAGACCAGTGACTTGAGCAAAGGGTGGAGAACACAGGCCCAGGAATTCAGGAGATAGCTTAACAACTATGTGAGGAGTACAAGAGCGAGAGAAAGCAGATAGATGAGCAGCAAGTCTCGCTAGGGAAAAGGGTAATGATGTGAGGAGCTTGTGAAGATTAGGAATGAGAATGAATGGGCAGTGGGACTAAAAGCTGGCTTAAAGCTGTCTCTCCATCTAGAACACTATCCTGCCAATTATTTTCCTATCTACTTTTAGCAACCTTTGGGCCCTCAGCTTAAACGTTATTCCTCATCCTGCCCTACTCTAAATCAGATCCCTAGCTGGGCTCTCATAAGAAACTTAACTTTTTTTTCATAAAAAATATTTATGAAGGAAAGTTATCTGATTGGTTTCAGAAACTCCCACAAATAGGGCTGGGAATATGGCTTGTGGTAGAGTGCTTGCCTAGCATGCATGAAGCCCTGGGTTTGATTCCTCAGTACCACATACACAGAAAAAGCCAGAAATAGCGCTATGGCTCAAGTGGTAAAGTGCTAGCCTTAAGCAAAAAGAAGTTCAAGGACAGTGCCCAGGCCCAGAGTTCAAGCCCCAAGACTGGCAAAAAAAAAAAAAAAAAAACCAACTCCCACAAATAATATATGACTGTTCATATACTTTATATATGGCATAGTACTTTCATATAATCTATGTGCATCATCTCTTATACTATAAATCATCTCTAGATTACTTTTAGTATTTAATGTAACAGCAAAGACTTTTTTTTGGATTAATGTAACATAAATGGTATATAAGTAATTGTTATACTGTATTGCTTAGGGAATGACAAGAAAAAAGTCTATATATACTCAGTATAAATACAATTTTTTCCAAAATTTTTAAGACAAATCACTTAAATGAATAAGAAAAAAGTCTATATATACTCAGTATAAATACAATTTTTTCCAAAATTTTTAAGACAAATCACTTAAATGAATAAGCATAAAATTTGCCAAGCACTGGTGGCTCACACCTATGAATCCTAGCTACTCAGGAGAATGAAATCTGAGGATCACAGTTCAAAGCCAGCCCAGGCAGGAAAGTCTGTGAGACTCTAACCTCCAATTAACCAGCAGAAAACCAGGCACTGTGGCTCAAAGTGGTAGAGCACTAGCCTTCAGCACAAAGAGGCTCATAGACAGCGTCCAGGACCTGAGTTCAAGCCCCAGGACCAGCCAGGGGGGAAAAAAAGCCTTCAGGGCCAGCCACTGTCCTGCTTCAGCAGTGAGTAGGAGAGAAGAGGTTTCTGCTCTTACCAAGCTTGTTGAATCCAGTGCAGAATCCATAAACATGGACACTGTATATTTTCATCTGTAACTCAATTGACAGTATGTACTTCTGCTACCTCAAACTCTTTGTGGGAAGAAATGATGATGACTACTTTCACTTGGCTCAGAGAAGTCCAGTAGATTTTTATTGCACATGTAATATACCTTGCAAATGAGACGAGGCATGAGCAGTAGCACCAGGACACAGTCATGGTCCCCTCCTGGCCGAAGGAAGCTGTCAGGCATGAAGGCTGTCAGCAGGGACATGTGTCGGTTGGCCTGTGCCACTTCCATCTGTCTTAATTCCATCTCAATAGCCTATAAGGTACACAGGGAGGAAAGGAAGGATCTAATTTCTAGAACTACCATATCTTACTTCACCAAATCCCTTACTCTAGGGACAAATCCAGGACTATATTCTTCCATACTACCACACAAAGAACCTCCTCCCCCTCAAAAATCTGAAGCTCGGAACCCCACACTTGTTAAGAACAGAGGCACACTCATCCTGGCCTTTAGGCCACCCACTTTCCTGACCTTGGCATGGGCCTTAGTCTCAGCAAACTTGATTTTGAAGTCAAAAGTTTCTGGAGGTGGCTGTTGCTGTCTCTCCACAGATGCTTCCTGCTGGTTTGTCAGTTCCCGATTAACATCCTGGGAACAGACAGTGAGGCAAAACTGCATCTCTAGGGAGATCACAAACAGAGAAAAGGCAAGAGCAGCAGCAAGGGCAAGAAGTTGGTACCTGTAGGTGAGCAGTCAGCTGGCGGTACTTCTTGATGGTTTGCTGGTAATCTGCAACTGTCTCCTGAGCTGCCTCTACACGCTTCTGGGCCTCCCGCACCCGGGCACCTGCCATATCCAGTTGCTCTCGCAACTCCAGTTCTGTCTCACGTGCATTTTCCTGTAGCTCATCATTCATCTCATTCATTGCTTCCTGGATACCACAAGGTAGTTGGGGGAAAGCAAAGACAGGGTCAAGACACAGAGCAGGGCCAGGATGATTTACCTTATCACATACTCTGAGTAAAGGTCATGGGTCATATGTCAAGTTCTCCCAGCAGATCCCTTCCAAATACACTCCACTATGGTCAGAAATCAGGAGTGTGCTCTTCTCTTACCAAGTCTCCCACAGTCTCTCTTAACTCCCGCACTTTCTCTTCCAGATTCAGGTTCCGGTCGGTCAGCATCTCTACCATCTCTTCAGCACCCAGAGCAGCATCAACCTGTGTAACAGAGAGGACACAGGAAGAAGCGCTGCTGGAAGGTGTCTAGAGAAGGAGGAAGTGGAAAACAGGAGAATCAGACAGGGGTGAGCTAGGCTTCCCAGACCTGTTCCTTGAGCTCATCAATGGTGCTCTCTGCCTGGCTCAGCTCTTCCTGAAGGCGTTCTCTCTGTTGTCTCACAACTTCCAACTCTTGGTTCTTTTTTTCCATGAGCTTCTGGAGCTTCACGTGCTCCTGCTTCTCTGAGGAAGAAAGATCCCGCATTCTGTGGCGAAGAAAGAAGACACAGTGTCGTTGGTCACTAACAGGCTAATGGGTGCTCTAACACATGTGGAGGCAGCAGAGTGAGCATCAAAGCCAAGCAGCGAGGAGAAGCCTACCTCACCAAGGCATCCTTCAGACGAGCATTCTGCTCCTCAAGCTGCTTGAGCTGGTAACTGGATGCAGCTCCATCTGAACCTGGTAAAGAACATAAACATATTCAGGCTGGTCTCACCCTACCACTTGGCCCCTGTAGCTCTGTGTGCCTTACCCTTTTCCTCAATTTCAGCCTTGAGTATCTCCAAGTCTGTGGTAAGCTCGTCCACACGTTCCTTCAGGGCCTCCACCTCCTGCTGCAGAGACTCTGCCCTCTCTTCAGCCATCTCCTTGTCTAGAGTGGCCATCTCAATGGCATCAGCAGTGTCTGCCATCTCTTCCATGTATCTCTCCTTTGCCTCCAGAGCCTCTTTGGCTTCCTGGTAAAGGGATTTGGTGGGTGAGGCAGGAGCAGAGAGCCCCACACTGCCTTTATTCACAGGGTGCTATAAGTTCCAACCTAGTTTCCAGTTTACCTCCTCAGAGCCCTCAGTCTCCCCAGGTACCCCCTTCATCCATCCTGATCTCACCTTCCGTGCCTCCTTTAGACGACGCTGAAGGTCTGCCTGCTGCTCTTGCATTTTGCTCTTCCATTCCTGCACCTGCTCCAGTTGGATCTTGTGTTTCTCCAGCTCTTTTAACTTTGCCTTGTCTTCTGCCCGCTTCAGCCGCAGAGTCTCCAGTTTCTCCTCCAGGTCCCGTACCTGAGCCCTCAACCCCTCCTCCTCCTGCCAAGGAGAAGCCCCAGCATCTGTGTGTATACATAGCCCATCCCTCTTCCCCAATACAACTTAGCTGGAGCAGAGAAGACAAAAATGTGTATAGCCAGGTGCCGGTGGCTCACGCCTGTAATCCTAACTACTCAGGAGGCGGAGATCTGAGGATTGCAGTTCGAAGACAACCTGGACAGGAAAGTCCATGAGACTCTTATCTCTAATTAACCACCAGAAAACCAGAAGTGATGCTGTGGCTCAAGTGGTAGAGCACTAGCCTTGAGCTGAAGAGCTGAGGGCCAGTGCCTAGGCCCAAAGTTTAAGCCCCACAACGGACAAAAAAAAAAAGCACACAAACATTTTTAGCCCCAGCATCAAAACCAAGTGGCAAACAAATGAAACCAGCAGAGTAAGTATAAGGAAAGTGTGAAAGAACAGTAAGAAAGGAAAAGGTAGCTTGGCCAGTAGCAAGATATCCATATGTTATACCCCTATACACCCACTCTTTCTAATCAAGTTCTAGGTCCTCCCTAGCCCCAGAAAATTTCCGACACCCAGCCAGGAGTCACCAGCCCCCAGCATCTTGATTCTCCTCTAACTCAACCCAGTTCTTACCTTGGAGGGGGAAGGAAGTGGTGGTGCTGCTCCAGGAGAAGTGAGGGCTGGTGTGGGGATGATGGGTGCTGCCAGTGGAGTCTGAGCTGGGGTGCTGGGCTCACTGCTGCTCAGTTCACCTGCTGATGCTGAACCAGAGGGCCCCAAGGAGCTACTGGCTCCAGGCCCTCCAGTACTGGCTGGGCGAGTGGGCTATTCGAGAGAGAGTAGGGGTAGTCCAGAGAGAACAGAGGATGGTGGAGATGAAGGGAGAGAGACAGTATGAGAATATGGCAAGGGCAGGAGTCAGAGAAAAGAAAGTGCAGGAAGAATATGAAAGCACAATGGGAACAGAGGCAGTAGATGGAAGACAGAAAATGATACCGTCAAAAAGCAACAGTAAAAAGGACAGGGGGCGGAGGGAGGGAGGAAAGGATGGGAAAAGACATAAGATTAGAAGGTTCCTCCCTTGGCAATGAACAGCACATTCCTCCTAGCTCTGGTGTTACCTTTAGAGCAGAATCCCTTACTCCCCAGAACTCCCTTCTGTGACCCATTTGTGATCAGCAGTTTCTTAACACTCCCAGTCCCATCCTTGCTCTGGGTCTGTGCCCAACTCCCCAGGGAGAAAAAAAGTGCTTCAATGTCATTCCCAGAGAAAAAGAACAGATTAGAGTTTGTTCTCGATTCTCATGTTCCCAGAGAAGGACGCGCTAAAACTGGGAGGGCTGGCCTCTCTAGCCCTGACAGCCCATCTCTACTCTGGAAGTCATGCTGAATCACCCTCCCATGATCTATGTAAAGGGCCAAGGTGAAAGTTGTAGCCCTAGACTCCCTCCTAAAGCAAGGTAAGTACAGCTAACCTACTGTATTTACTCCCCAAGACAAAGTTTATAATCAAGTAATACTACTCAGGCCCCTGGGGGACTGGGAGAATGGGAGTAAGGGCTGAGCAGTTGTCCTGCAGCCCCAAGCCTTGGGGCAGTCAGGCCTGCCCAGAAGTCTTCCTAGCAGAGCCAATCCCCTTAGTTCTCCTGACACTGAGGAACAACATGCTACCCACAGATACTGCCACCCGAAAGCTTTCACAGGCATACTCTTCTCCTTACTCTCACACTGTACAGTGCCAAGTGCTTTACCTCAAAACTGATCAAAATTACCTTCTTCAAGAAAGCCTGTCTTGGCTAGCCATAATCTCTCTCACTTCTCTTTTGTATTCAATCTACTGGCTCAGCTATCCTCCTGATAGCTGGAAGCCATTTTCCTAGAAAGGACTGATCACCAACTCCAAGCTCCTCTCTCTCTCAAAGGGAACCCATAATGTACTATGACCAACTTTTACGTCCTACTACACATGCCCACATTCATGCACATGCCAAAATGTTTGTACACTCAGCAGTGGCTTGCACAGGACTGTTTATTCTCACCTTGGGCCGCCGAGTTGTGGTCTGGACAACAGGAGCCAGAGGAGAAGTAGTCAGGAAAGAAAGAATAATGGCAGAAAGATAGACAGCAAAAGGACAGCAGTGAGAGCAGAAGTAATAATGGAAACAGGCTGCAGTTAGCCACCACCCTCAGCCCCCATCCCAACTCCCGTCCACTGAATCATGGCATTCCTACTCTAGGAACTCAGAACTCCTGTTCCCCTTGGTTCCTGCTATTTTTGTCCAACCCTTGCAGGCTTTACCCTTTGAGATACTCTAGAAATCCCAGAAGTCCTGTCTCCTAGGCTGAGCCACAGAGATCAAATGCAGCAGCTGGCAAGGTCTCCATAGATCAATCCTTCTGTGAACAACCTTTCTCACTCCTCCCCTGAGGCCCCACCCAGACACTACTCCCAATGGCTTTCCCAGGTCACTCTCTTCCTCCAAGTGCTAGACTTCATAGAGGGGAACAATCACCACCATGACAAGAGTGGATATAACCCGAAAGTGTGAGATCAGATCCCTAAGCACTATTTCCCTCCCTCCTTTTCCCCCTACCCCACCAGATCCCACAACAATCCCCATCCCTAAGACAGAGGGCTCAAGTGTCAGGGTTATGAATATTGCATTACTAGAAGCACAGAGCTCAGCAAAATAACCCCACCCAGCTGAAAGAAGGAAGTAGGGGTAGGCAGCAGCACAGAAAAACTACTGTCCTAAACCAAATTCAGAAATCCTCTGGGTTACCACAAGGTGGTAAATAGGCAATTAGCTCCAACTCCCTAAGAGTTGCCTAATATCTTATCACTCTGGCAAAGACAAATCATGGCTTAGGCTTACTGAGCCCAAGAAGACCATCTCCATACCTGCACAGGACAGCATCCATAGCTTTAGTCAAAGACTATTTTGGGATCTCCATGCCACCATGGTTAAAAAAAAAAAATCCCTGACACAAACCCTGAGGGAGGGGGAATGCTGGGACAACAACCAAGAGTCATTCTAGCGCAGGTTGAGTGAGGCAGGTAGGCCTGCTACAGGCACTGAGATGCCTGAGCCTGCTTCTTCAGGCTTTATCACAGGAAACTCCCCAAGCCTGTTGGCTGTAAAGGTGGGCTAAGCTTGTGAGGCTATAGATACAGGCCTGGAACACAGACTCAGAGACCAAAGCTAGCAAGGTAGGGAGCATACACTCAGAAGTGGGGCACAGTAGTGACACACACCTCTCCCAGACCCTCTACCCTTACCTCCTCCCCCAACCAGGTAGAATAAAGTCAGCCAGCCCCCACCCCCACCCCAGCAGCCAGCTGCCACCATTGCCTTGGCAACCTGGCAGCAAGACCAGAGCAAGCAAGAGTACCTTTCGGGCTGTCGGTGCCTGTCTCATCATTGCAGAAAACCACAGAAAGCAAGGAAAGGTAAGAGAAGGAAGGAGAGAAGAGGATAGACAAACACAGGAAGGAAAGACAGACAAGGGAGGGAGGGAAAGAGACCGAACAGAGGGAGAGGCGGCGGAGACAGGAGATTAGTGCATCAAATCCCAACAATACAGCCTCAGCTTCCAGGCCAGCGGCTTCCCAGCCTACAAACTGCTGCCGGGACGCAGAGGGCCCCCCTCAGGTGCGCAGCAGGACAGCCAGGCTCCAGCAAACACCAGACCAGTGCCCGGCCCAGTTTGCCAGCTTAGGCTGATGGCAGCCTCAGTGGCCGCAGCACCAGCTCCATCTGACGTCATGCACCCACCCTCCTCTGCTCCATAGGGGTGGAGCCACTGTTCCACAGTCACCTAGCAACCACCCAGGGCCCTAGTGGCTCCTCCTCCTCCTCATGACTGGACAAAGTCCTGTGCAAATCCCGCCTTTCCACTTCCTCTAAAGATCAGGTTCTAGTTCCGTCCTCCCTCCCTTACCCACTCCCAAGAGCTTGCTCCACAAAAACAGGGCTAGGGGTGGCCCAGAAATGGCATCTTATGGGACCAGGGCTAGTGAGCAGGAATGAAGGTCTCTCTGCTCCATCAATCTCTTTCATAATTGCACTCTGCTTTCCTGACAATCGATCAAATCCACTTCTTTTACATATACTGGCAATACCCTTGTCTCTCATCGGAAATACAAAACCAGAGCACAACCCTCCCTTTACTCAACATCCAGCTTCTGCTCTGAAGAGCACACAGAGTAATCAACGAACCCTGGAGAACAATCTGTCAGGAAAATAGTTCTAATGACAGTGTTGGGCTCTTCTGAGCCTGACTCAAAAGGGCTTTCAAAAAATGATTCAGTATTTTTGTGGTGACATCTATGTTCTCTTTTGCCCTCTCTCAAAGCATTCTTTTTTGCTCCAGATGTAGCTCCCATTTCCACATAGGAAAAGAGCAAGGATCCTGGCTAAGTGATCTGCTTTAAGAGACCCACTGGCACAGATGATATGGAGGGGTAGGGTGAGGACACTTTTTACCATGAGCAAAGAAGGTACTGAACCCAGCTCAGGTAGTTTAGGCTAAGCTTTGCCTTTTAGGCCCCTGACAGGGTTAAGTTAGGCTGCAGCCAGAACTCTTCCATTGATCTCAGATAGCAGCTTCATGTTCTTCTCTGTCCAGGGGCCTGAGGTGAGATGAGAGCTCCATCCAGAAGACAAAATAAAGGAAAGCCAAGTTTCTATTAGCCTAGAATGGGCCCAGCATCCTTTTGAGCTTTATTTTCCTTACATCCCCATTCCCATCTGGAGCTGGGACTCAGGATCCAAAGTTCCAGTATGTAGTCTTCACCAGGTCAAGACTCCAAATAAAGAACCTATCTCCCACCATTTGTCAAGAGGGAGAATTTTTCCCGTCTCCCTTCCCATTGCCCCAATCCAGCAGCATTCCATGCAGTATAAGAAAGGCCAGCAACAGGCTGGCAACAAGGAAATAACATTGTACATATGGTACAGTACATACTCTCAGACAGGCACGTGCACATCAGAAACAACTTGGGCAGAGGACCGAGGTAAGGGTTGGGGAGTGGAAGTGGTCATGGCAGTAATTTAAGTTTTTAAAGTCCATATGGAAGGGAGAGAGACAGCACATTTGAGCCACTGCAATAGGCGAGAGGTGGGCCTCAACCTAATGAAGGCGGAGGCATAGAAAGAGCAATAAAGCAGAATAGAGGTGTGAATTTGTAGCCATCTTGACCCGGTGGCTTTCCAACTATTCTTCCTGTGTTCTGTTCTATAGCCTCCTGCCTGTTTGCATAGCTATTTCACTTAGTACTTTCCTTAGGCCCATTCCTTCAATCTGTCCTATCACCCTCAACCTTGGCTAAGGGAGACCTATCATAAGCCAGTAAATGCACTATTTTATGTTGTTGCTATTTACAGTCATTTGTTTGGAGACTCTAACTAGGAGTTTGGAGCAGGGAGAAATCATCTCTAATGAATGTTACTTGGGCCTAACCACTGAGCCTGATGTTCTTGCTCCCCTCTTCCAGGAACTCTAGAAGCAAAACTGCCATTTCCTCTAGCCATCCCAGCCCCAAGGTTACATATACATATGCATGCAGCAGCCCGATGGCATGCAGGACAACAGGAGTAGAGGGCTACTGACTCCCACCCACCCAAGCACAAACAGTAAACATGCCACCTTCTTAGGCTTCAGTCCCCGCTGCATTAGGAGTAGGAAAGGGCAAAGTTAAAAGGACAGACATGACATTATGCTAGCTGGCCAGACATCTTGGGCATAGGCATCAATACAAACACAAATGTAAACAGACAATAGGTGAAGGGGATTCAGTTCAAGGTTAAGCTCTGGGCAAAGGAAGATAAGGAGTCCCTCAAACATTAGTGTCTACGATGTCCACACCCTGGCTCAAAGAAGCTAAAGACCCACCTCACAACACTGAAGAGGAGTGGCACAGGAGAGTTAAGAAGTGCCCTCTGTATATACAGCCAAAATAAACAGAAAGGAACTGGGCTCATTCCACCCTCCATTTGTGAACAGAATGTCCCCCTCTATCTGCTACCTTTTCATACCCTCAAACCCTTTAGGTCTTAGTATCTTCGGATACCAGAAGGTAGGAAGCTGACTATACTACTGGGGTCAGATCTGTTGTTTCTATCATCCCCAGCTCAATCCCATTTAACTCTGTACTTGTAGAACCTAACAGTTTTCCCCTACTACACACAGAAAGCTTCCTTCTCAGGGAGGTTAGAGAGACTGAAGCAGTTCAGACTCACCTATAGCTTCTACCTTTTTAGGACTGGTCTCCCTCCCTCCATCTATCCATATTACTCCCTACTCCCACTCCCAAACCACTCACCAGTTTGCTGGCCTTTGCCGCTGTATCAGCTCCCTCTGCAGAAAACAAACAAAGTGTGCATTTGTATAATAGGGTAAGACAAGAAACATCATAGTAGGCTAAGGATGGAAGTGGCACTGTGGCTCAAGCGATAGAGTGCTCGCCTTGAGCTGAAGAGCACAGGGACAGCGCCCAAGCCCAGAGTTCAAGCCCCACTACCGACAAAAAAAAAAAAAAATGAGTAAAGCCATAGTAGGGTAAGGAGCTATAACAAGGGACTATGCTGGTTATAGAAAAAGTTCAGTATCCACTATGGCCCCTCATTATGGGAAGAAGGGCTGGGGACTTCTGGGTATGAGGAAGCAACTTAAGTGGATGGCTATTACCTCTTTTGAGAACCTTTGAGGCAGAAGAATCAGGTGTCTCTGGAGAAGTAGTATCTGCTCCATCTTCAAATACCTGGATCTGAATCCACAAAATATATCAATATAGCCTGTTCAAGAAAGGCTATATAGGTCCCACCTACTCCACAAGCAATCTGATTGATATACAGGGCAACTTCCCTAGGAAGAATCTCCAATATTCCCTCCCTACTACCTCCCATTCTCCCAACCAGAAGCTTATCCCCCACCAAGGAAAAGGAAATACCTACACATCAGCTGCACACGCAACAGATATCTTCACACAAACACACACATACACACACACATACGCAAGGGGTAAATACCTGGGACTGGCGCACAAAGATGCCATGACCTTCATCACAAGTAAAATACTTCCTGCCTTGGACAGTTCCATCATTCTTGCCTTTTGCTTCATCCAGAATAACGCCTACCCATTTGCCAGTGGCAAAGAGTGTGGCCCCAACATAAGCCACAGTTCCTCTGTGGCCCTTTCCAATCACCTCCACACGGGACCCTACCCGCAGAGGCCGGGCACTTGCCTCTGCACTCATTCTGCTGCCACTGGGTGTCTGAAAGAAAGACACACAAAAGCATACACAATTAGAGGCCTAGGTCAAGGATGGCATCCTAATGCATAAGAAACACTCAGCCAGGATCCTGGGCTGAAAAAAGACCAGAGTCATTCCTTGAACACCATCCTCAGAATGAGCAAAGCCTACAAATTCCTCGTTGAAAATGTCAGTGATATGTCTTCCTAAGATGTCAAACTCCTCTGGAATCATCTAGGATTTTTAAGAGTTTATGTTTAAATGTTATAACAAATCAGAATTCATTGATAGATCTGTGAATGTCACCATATGACTGCTTTCTCAGGAGCACTGCCCCCAAGAAGAGGAATAAGCAGAAACAAATAATAGTTCAGACTAGGCTCCTACGACCCAATGCCTTGACTCAGAAGCCTGAGATTGGAAGACAGGTGATTCAGTGGGCAGCCCTACAGAATCTCATTTCCGTCTCAACTATCAACTGTATTCCTTGGGATTCAAGTGGTTCTCTCACTTTTTTCTTGTTTATTTTTGTTTTTCTGTTGATACAGGATCTGCTACATAGCCCAGGCTGGACTTGAACTCTTGATCCTCCTGCCTCAGCCACCTGAGTCCTGAGATTACAGATGTATACCACCACACCGAACTAAGCCTCTTCCTTTCACAGATATATAATGATGCCTCCTCGCAGGCCTTGAAGTTACCACAACTCCTTCATGATCTGACTCCCATCCACACACCCATCACAATACTCCTGATGCTGCACTACAGCACATTCAGTCAATCAATTCCCTTCTTCCTGGCCTTTGTCCTGTTCTGTCTGCTCTCTACCATTCAAACTCTGGAAATCCTTCCCCAATGCTTTGTTGTCATAAAAAGTAAATCAGGTAGCTCAGATTTGTCCCTCACATTGTCCTCAAACTCTGCCCAGTGGTTCAAATGCATGTCTTATCACTTCATAAATGGACAAAACAAAGGGATAAAGTAAAACACTTTCTTGGGATGCTCTCAGCTGTTGATGTATTTGCAATTAGGTCCCAAATCTGCCCATGATTTAAGAAAATCACACCTAAGCCATTTTTAGCAATAGCAGCTCCATGAACCAGGGAGCCTTGCAGCAAGAAAAAGTGACATGATCCTAATAACTCCAAAGGGCTCCATTCTGATACCCCCAAGTTGGCATCAGAAAAGAACCCTGAGAGAAGCAACAACGAGACAGTACAGTTCCAAACCTGTCACTCCCTAACTCCCTTTCCCAAAAAGCACACCCAGGAAGGTAAGGGCATAGCTTCCAGGGAATTCAAGAACACAAACTACACCCAGGACATTAGGGCACATCTCATGGACCTGACAATAAAGAAAACTGCCACTGACACCAAGGCTGGACCTCTAAGACTCTCCCCGACTTCCCAATGAGCCTCTCCAAACCAGGTGGACTCAACAGTGGTACAGACTCTATCTCAGACAGAAGAGAGGACAAATGGCAAACAACAAAGCAGCTCTACGGAAGTCCTTTCTGACCATCTGCCCCATTCTGAGTCCCTGAATAGTTTGGACCCCCACTGGCCTGAAAGCCAACTGGAGTCAGAAGACAGGCTTTGACAGTCCCCATTTAGGGCCCAACTCTAGGAAAGGAAATCTGTCCAGACTGTCAGGGCTTTGGAGCAGTCTTTAGTCCATGTGTGCCCCCAGCTGAGTCCCAGCCCCCACAGCAATGATGTCCACAGGCACCCAGGCCTTCTCCAGCAGTTTTCCCAGAGCCATCCCAAATTAGGGCCACTTACCCGGTTGTATACGTGCCTCTTGCTCTGGGCCATGTTGCTCACCTGGCTTCTACCCCCTCCCCCAGCCAGCCAAAGACAGAGAGAAAAGGCAGAAACCTAGGCAGGAGGGTCAGGGCGCTGGGCCCTTATGGGCTGACACAGGAGGCGTCAGGCACAGCTCTCCCCAGTCCATGGGCCTCACGAGGTGGGGTACCCTACCCGGCTAGGGGTGAGGGCAATGATGGGGGCTGTGAAGCAAGTCCCCTCTGCTGCCCGAGGATTCCTGAACCAGAGATACCGAATCCTGCTTGCCAGCTGATGAGTCTCACTCTGCGCTAGTGCTGCTCCAGACTTGTCAGGAACAGTACTACCCTCTGGGTCCTAGTGCCCCCCTGCTTCACCTGGGCCAGAAAATAGGAGCAAGGACCAAGGGACAAGCCCACCCACAAACCCTCAGCACTCACCTCTACAGTTCACTGTCTAGGGCTAGAAACACAGTCCCGAAAATTCATCCTGGCCTGTATCCCCTCATCATCACTGTCCCCCTCTCCGCTCTAGGGTAAGAGGCCTCAGCAGGCCCACAAGCATCAAGTGACACTTCAAAAAAAAAGGTCCAGTGCCTAAGGGGAGGCCCAGAAATAAAGGGACAAAGGGAATCAAATGCAGCAGTGGCACTCACTGGTAGGTACTATTTTGAAAATGAACTACACAACTCGTGGGTAGACAGGAGGGAAAAACTGGGAGAGTGCAGGGGAAGGGGTGTCATTGTCCAAAAGAAATGTACTTTTTTTTTTTTTTTTTTTGGTCATGAGGCCTGAATTCTGGGCCTGGGCGCTGTCTCTCAGCTCTTCAGCTCAAGGCTAGCACTCTATCACTCGAGCCACAGTGCCACTTCTGGCTTTTTCTGCTTATGTGGTCTGAGTAATCAAACCCAGGGCCTCATGCATGCTAGGCAAGCACTCTACCACTGAGCCACCTTTAAGTCTTTACCTGACTTATGTAACTCTAATTCCTCTGTACATCACTTTTTTAATAACAATTTTTTTTGGGGGGGGTCCGGTCATGGATTCTGAACTCTGGGCCTGGGCGCCGCTGTCCCTCAGCTCTTCAGCTCAAGGCTAGCGTTCTACCACTTGAGCCACAGCGCCACTTCAGGCTTATTTCTTTTTGCTTATGTGGTGCTGAGGAATCAAACCCAGGGCCTCAGGCATGCAAGGCAAGCGCTCTACCACTGAGCCACCTTCCCAGCCCCTTTAATAACAATTAAAAAAATTAAAACCAGCCAGGCGCTGGTGGCTCAGAGTTCAGGCCCCACAACTGACCAAAAAAAGAGCAAAGAAAGGGCAATAATGTAAGTACCTTCACACATAGAGCAAAAAGTCAAGTACTACAGAACACAACATCCCTCGCTCCCCACCCCTACACACACAAGTTTGCAAAGGTTGTCACAGCTACCCTTCCCCATTTTGGTGGTTGTAACAGATCAGGCTCTGAACTCCAAGAGTAGCAGATTATTCAGGGCAGTGTAGAAAACCCCACCTTGCTCTTATAACCTAAAGCCCAGGACATCTCAGTCTCTTCTAATTTTACCAGTACTAGGCTAGACTCTCATACAGCTTTTTCACCATATGAGCTGTGCCTCCAACAACAAATATAGTCCCCAAACAGCTTCTATATGTTCAATCCTATCCAGAACCCTTAGGAAACCAGCTCTTCTCCCCTACAAATTATCCATTAGGCCCAACCCTTCCATATTCATCATTACACAGGTGGGCAGAGTAATCAGATCCATGCAACTTGGACCTCACATGTCCAGAGGGATTCTAGTCTATAATGGTTAAGAAATGGTGGCTCATAGCTACTAAGCCAATACTAACAGAAAAACCCCAAGAGCCCGGAGGTCAAGCCCTGGTACACACACACACACACACACACACACACACACACACACACACACACACACACACACACACACACACACACACACACACACACACACACACACACACACACACACACACACACACACACACACACACGTGCGTACACTATCAGTGCCAGTTCTAGACTTAAGACTGGCTTTGCCACTAGGTAGCACATAAACTTGGTCTACTTACTTAATATATTGTACCTTAATTTCTGTATCCGTGATCATATAACATACCTCAAGTGCTGTGACAAGCTGAAACATTATGGGTAAAACTTTTAGGACAGTATCTGGCTTTTAGAAAGTACCTGGTAAAAGCTAAGAAAAATGCTGTCATCACCATAACGGGGGCATTACAGTAAACCCACAGAGGTAGGCCAGGAACAATACTAACTAGCAAACTGGGACTAAGGGCCTAACTTCTCTAAAGTTACACAAGAGTGAAAACCATAACTGGAACCAAAATCTGACCCAGAGCCCACAGCTCTTTCTCCTACCCCTCATTGTTCCCACCCATATCTCTGTTTTCTCTGTTCTCTAGATCACACTGCCTCCAAAAAATCAAAAGAGGGCTGGGAAGGTGGCTCAGTGGTAGAGTGCTTGCCTTGCACACATGAGGCCCTGGGTTCAATTGTCAGCACCACATAAGCAGAAAAAAGCCAGAAGTGGTGCTGTGGCTCAAGTGGTTAAGCACTAGCCTTGAGCTGAAGAGCTGAGGAACAGCACCTAGGCCCAGAGTTCAGGCCCCACGACTGACAAAAAAGAAAAATTAAAAAAAAAAAATCAAAAGAGCTCAGATCTACAATGGCCTAACAACTTACCAGGAAACACACACACACACACACACACACACACACACACACACACACACACACACACACACACACACACACACACACACACACACACACACACACACACACACACACACACACACACACACACACACACACACACAGTCACCTCTTAAGAACTGTTCATCATCCTATAAATAAGAATAATATCTGCCATTCTATAGTAATGATAGGCTCAAATAAGATAAAACGCATAAGAATAACTTGTTTTTTTTAAAGTATAAAGCTATGCCAGGAAATGACTCATGCCTGTAATCCCAACTACTCAGAATACAAAGATCAGAAGAATCATGGTTCAGAGATAGTCCCTTGTAAAACTTAACAAGACCCCATTTCAGTCAGTAAGCCAGAAGTAGTGGTATGCACCTGTGATTCCATCTACATAGGTGGTCTTAGGTAAGAAGATCATGGTCTGAAGCCAGCCCAGGCAAACAACCCTACCTGAAAAATAAAGAAGATATGGTTCAAGTAATAGAGCCTTTGTCTAGCCAGTATGGGGTCCTGAGTTCAAATCCTAGGACCACCAAAAACAAAAACAGAAAAGTACCAAAGCTGTTAAGGTCCAAAGAATTATTACCTGAAAAGGGACTAGATGGCACATGCATCTTAAAATAAAATCATTACATTATTATGTATTATAGGAATTTCAGACAGGACAATGGGAAATGGAAAACAAAAAAAAAGGGTACCTGGTATGCCTTAAATCATGGTTTTGATTTTGGTTTTTGGCTATGTGAAGAGGACAAGTCTACAAAGTATTCACTGTAAGTTCTGAATATGAGTAGCGACATACTCTGTTACTAGCTGAGGTAAAATGAAGAATTCTAGATGGGTTCCTCTATCAAACTACAAGCTTTCTAAAGTAGACCCCACTAATTCTCTTTATGATCTAATTACCTTTACTTGTAGAATCAAATGTTTATTGAATAAACACACTGAGATGCACTAGGAGGTAAGTATGAATAGGCAGGAGTTTAACATCAGGCAGACAGATGGACTTAATCCAGTAGCAATAGGAAGCTAGTATCCTTCCTGAACAGTAGAGTAGCAGAATGAACTACTTTAGTAAGATCAAACTGGAAGTACATGCAAGAACAAGTTGAGGCAGGAGCAATTTGGTGAAGCTAAATATGGCAAGGAGACTGCTGCAATAATGGACATGGAGGGCTGGGAAATTGGCTCAGTGGTAGAGTGAATGCCTTGCATGCCTGAGGCCCTGGGTTCGATTCCTCAGCACCACATAAGCAAAAAGAAAAAAGCCGGAAGTGGCCCTGTGGCTCAAGTGGTAGAGCGTTAGCCTTGAGCTGAAGAGCTGAGGGACAGAGCTCAGGCCCAGAGTTCAGGCCCCACGACCTGACCCAAAAAAATAATAATAATAATAATGGACATGGAGGTTCTGTTTTCTTTTTTCTTTTTTTTTTTTTTTGTCATTGGTCGTGGGGCTTGCACTCTGGGCTTGGGCACTGTCCTTGTGCTCTTCTGCTCAAGGCGAGCGCTCTACTGCTTGAGCCACAGCACCACTGGACATGGAGGTTCTGAACCAGGGTCATTAGAAAGAAGAAAGGGGACAATTCAGAGATAGCACCCAAGAAGACCCTGCCCTAGATCAGACATGAGAAAACAGCAGAACTGCATAGGCTTCAGATACAAACCTAGATTCAGCTTTGGTTCTCTTGTTTCCTTACCTATATGACTCTGGGCAAGATATTTAACACTCCAAACCTTACTAACCTCATCTGAAGAAAGGTAGAAATAATGATACCACACAGGGATTTTGTAAAGAATAACACTTAAATTATTAGCACAATTTCTGGGATAAACAACATGCTAATAAATTGTAAATGTTGGGCTGGGAAGGTGGCTCAGTGGTAGAGTGCTTGCCTTGCATGCATGAGGCCCTGGGTTCGATTCTTCAGCACCACATAAGCAGAAAAAGTCAGAAGTGGCGCTGTGGCTCAAGTGGTAGAGGGCTAACCTTGAGCTGAAGAGCTGAGGGACAGTGACCAGGCCCAGAGTTCAGGCCCACAACCAACAAAAAAAAACAATAAATTGTAAATGTTTTCATCATTATTGAAAAGGTACGTCAATAATGACTTACAAACAGTAGAAACTCAAATGTCACAAGGATAAATGGATAGATGAATGAGGGCATATATTTTAAATATAATTTTTGTTATTACTAAGGTGCTGTACAGAGGGATTGCCATTTCATAAATAATGATATAATAATGTCACCCCTTCCTTTGCTCTCTCCCAGTTGAGTGCATACATTACTAAGTAAATAAACTATAGAGTGTCTAAGCATGAGTAATGTTAAGAATGATGATCAAAATATTGACAGACAGAGGAAATGAAAAGGGAAATTGAGCATATTAGGAGAAAATATGTACTATTTTTAGGGCTTGCTCTAGGGCAAACTTAACTGGGTATATTAACATATGTATTCTCCTTCAAATATGAATCTAAGAGGTGCGGCTGTCAATACTTAAGGACTAAGGAAAATGGGGGAATAGACATAAGACTAAAAGGTCAACATAAGAAATAATTAAGTGAGAGAACTGTCCAGAATTTTGACTATATGAATGTCCTGGTTTTGATGTGCTATCGTTTCACAAGATATTAACTACTGAAACTAAATAAAAATATGTGCAATCTCTACACTAGTCCTCTAACTACATATAAACATGTTGATCATCTTGAAGTAAAATATTTCAAACAGGGGTGGTGATATAGCTCAGTGATAAAGCACTTGCTTAGCATATGCAAGGTCCTGGGTTAAGTCATCAGCATTGTCAAAAAAATAAAAAGAAAAGGGCAAAACAAATCGTTTAAACAGGGATACAGGTGGACCCATCACAACAATGAGACGTACAAGTCATTATGTCGAAAAACAAAGTTTACAAATTTGGGGCGTGGGGGAAGATGGGAAGGGATAGGAAGGGGAAACAAAGGAGGATGCAACAATGCTTGATAAGAAATGTACTCATTATCTTGCCCATGTAATTGTAACCCCTCTGTATGGTATTTTCACAATTTAAAAAAAAAAAAAAGAAGCCAGGTGCCAGTGGCTCATGCCTGTAATTCTAGCTACTCAGGAGGCTGAGATCTGAGAATTGCGGTTCAAAGCCAGCCCAGGCAAGAAAGTCCATGGGACTCTTACCTCCAATAACTACCAGAAAACTGGAAGTAGTACTGTGGCTCAAGTGGTAGAGCACTAGCCTTAAGCTGAAGAGCTGAGGGACAGTGCCCAGGCCCAGAGTTCAAGCCCCATGACCAACAAGAAAATAAATAAATAAAAATAAAAATAAGGAAGTGGCGCTGTAGCTCAAGTGGTAGAGCGCTCGCCTTGAGCTGAAGAGCTGAGGGACAGCACCCAGGCCCAGAGTCCAAGCCCCACAACTGCCAAAAAATATTAATAATAATAAAAATAAAAAATAAAAATAAAAGAGAGAGGCTGGGAATGTGACAGTGAAACAGTGCTTGCCTAGCATGCATGAAGCCCTGAGTTCCATTCCTTAGTACCAACATAAACAGAAAAAGTCAGAAGTGGTGCTGTGGCTCAAGTGGTAGAGTACTCTAAGCAAAAGCTCAGAGATAGCACCCAAGCCTAAGTTCAAGCCCCCATCCCTGCAAAAAAGAAAAAAAAGGGAAAGAGGAAGGAAGGAAGGAAGGAAGGAAGGAAGGAAGGAAGGAAGGAAGGAAGGAAGGAAGGAAGGAAGGAAGGAAGGAAGGAAGGAAAGAAATTGGGTACTACTGCCTCAAGCCTATAATCCTAGCTACTCAAGAAGCTGAGATCTGAGGACTGCAGTTGGAAGCAATCCTCACATTGGTTTCCAACCAGTGCAAGAAAGTCTATGAGATTCAGATCTTGATTAACCACCAAAAAGAGCTGGAAGTGGAACTGTGGCTCAAGCAGTAGCCTTGAAAGAAAAGGCTAGACAATGCCTTGGGCCCTGGGTTCAAAGCCCCAGTACCTACATACACACACACCAAAAAAAAAGTCTGAAATAGTTTTTAAAATTTTTTTATTCATTTTATTTATGTGGTATCAAGGACTCGAGCCCAGGGCCTCATGCATGCTAGGCAAGCACTCTACTACTAAGCCACATTCCCAGTCCCCTAAAATATTTCTAACAAATTGTGCTACAGTTGAAACAGATTCCATTGCCTCCATTCTACAGGTGACAGAACTGAGTCTCTCAAACCTAGCCTGGCTATATAGCTAGGTACTCCTACAACATTATTGGGCCCCAGTTATGTCCCATAGGACTCTCCTGAGTTACATGCTCTCTTCGCCAGGGAGACAACAGATACTCCTTGAATTTTTTTTTTTGGGGGGGGGTCGGTAATGGGGCTTGAACTCAGGGCCTGGGTGCTGTCCCTGAGCTTTTTTACTCAAGGCTAGTGCTCTACAAATTGAGCCACAGCACTACTTCCAGTTTTTCCTGGCGGTTAACTGAAGCTAAGAGTCTTACCGAGTTTCTTGCCCTGGCTGGCTTCAAATCATGATCCTCAGATCTCAGCCTCCTGATTACCTACTCCTTGAATTTCTAATTCCTTTTTCTCCCCAATGATATCAAATACTGCTAAAATGCTTAGAAATTAGGAAGAGATGATAGAAAACTTTTTTGTATCTGGTAAGTTACCAGTAGTCTGGGGAGAAATGTTAGGGAAATAAATAGATGTGGGTGAATGGAGAAAGAAGTGAGGATACAAAGCCTCTTTTCCATTGCTTCAGGATCTAAAAACATTAACCTTGCTTTGCATGGTACCCCAGCATCCCTTGATACTTAGATCTCATCTCACTTCATCAAACCTTGATACCTGGCTAACCTAACTATCTGCTTTCCCTGATCTCATTCCAAGAGGAATGAAACTGCCTGGTCTGAAACCCAAGCAATCTGACAACAGGGAAAATTCATACTTCTCTAAACTCACTAATAGAAAGAAAAAAAGGTGGGCATAAGCCTCTTAGGAGGCAGGAGAGGGAAAAGTCTATTTACTCAGATGGCAAATAAGAGGTTTGGAGACTGAAACTGGATTCCAGATACCTACAGGAACCTGGAAGATGGTATGTACAGAGCATTTTGACCCTAGGTCCTACTCTAATCTGTTTTACAGATTTCATGAAAGTAAGAGATAGACACTAAATGGATTTCTTTCCATTTAAGGACCTCTCCAACTACTCATTATCCCCCCCAAAATGTCTGCGCCACCCCCCCACTACCAATCTGAATGTGACTCTAGCCAAAGACTTCCAGGCTTACTTTTTTTCAGGAAGAAAAGCTACAAAATATACATTTGTTTTCAACAATGGAACTTCTTCAGGAAGACATGAGGTATTCATTCCTGTATTCCAAACAGCAATTCTCCCAGTGGTAGCAGGAATGCCACTTAGCTGTTTTTGAAGTTCCTGATAATTCCTCCCCTTCAATCAACCAGCAAGTTCCTGGCACTAGGACCCTGCAAGCAAGAAACACTGAGCCTGCGCTCTAAAGAAAGAGATGCACCATTTCACAACTTCAGCAAAAGCCAAAGCAGCCAACAAAGCCACAGCCACCTCAGCTGTGCTGGGCTCTGCCATTTGGCCAGCTCACGGGCCACTCCCCAGAAGCAGATCATTCTGTCCTTTCCCTTTTTAAACCCACGTCATCACCTGATCATAATGGAAATCAGTCTCCTCAAACCACCATGCAAAGGCGTCTCCATGGCAACCTCAAGAGGAAGGACAGAAAAACGATGCTCCAGTAGCTGCAGTAAAAATAGGTAAGTCCATTTCTCCTCTATCCATGTTATCCTACCATTCTCCCCATTCAAATCAGTTATACAACTTACCTGTCTATTTCACCAACTGGGAAAACACACAAGGTAAATTAAATCAATATGTTATTATATAAAGCTTATATATGTCTGCCAAATCCCATAACTGATTCATAGAAAACATTCTCAGTATTTCAGGGTAATAAGGATGGGAACAAGAACTCTCTTTTTATTCACAGTATCAGATAGCAATCTCAGTCTTCAATTCTTAGCAAATCACCATTGGTCACTTGTCCATCTAGTCAAGATGCTAATTACTCCAGTATTGCAATTTCCTTAGGTACTTGAAAAATGCTAGCAGCTACATTGACACCACTGCCCTGCCTCTCTACTCCACCAAGATGCTCAAAGACTGTCATGATGAGTATCCCTCCTTAGATCCAGAAAGTGGGAGTTCTGATTACATTCCTTCCTTCTCTGATGCCTGAAGAGAAGGAATCTCATCTACAGATATATATTTATTAAACATAAATACTAAGCCAAAGTAATCCTCCATGCTTCAATTACCCCTCCTATAAAACTGGAACAGTACCTGTCTGACAGGATTGTTGTAAAAAATTATATGAGAATGCCTAAAAAGCACTTAAAATCGTGTTTGGTATGAAACATTCAATAAATATCTGTGATTTTTTTGGGGGGGGGTCTGGTCGTGGGGCCTGAACTCTGGGCCTGGGCTCTGTCCCTCAGCTCTTCAGCTCAAGGCTAGCGCTCTACCACTTGAGCCACAGCACCACTTCCGGCTTTTTTCTTTTTGCTTATGTGGTGCTGAGGAATCGAACCCAGGGCCTCAGGCATGCAAGGCAAGCGCCCTACCACTGAGCCACCTTCCCAGACCGATATATCTGTGATTATTATGAGAAAGAAGGACACCTGTAAGTGTAAGGTTCCATCTGGGAGCTTCTGTAAATATAAGATTCTATCTGGGAGCTTATCTAAATTATTTTCTTTCCTCTTAACAGTTGTTTCCAGCTTCCTTTACCACTTCTAAATGTCTATTCCTGATGGAATCCACACAAGCACCCCTATCCCTCAGCATAGCCTTGCTGAGAAAGAAAACTTGGCTAGCTAGATAAAAATTCTTTGTAAAAGTAGATATAATCTACATCAATCACTGTTTCTTTCTTCCTAAACTCAATACTTTCTTACATCATTCTACTTCAAAGGAAACAGTGCCCCCTACTTTTCAAACCAATCCTTCCACTCTCCTCTGAGGAGATGATTTAGCAATCATCTTTTCTCTAGTGCCTTCAGTTGTGCCTCCCTGCAGCAACTGAAGAGTTCCTTCCCTGGAATTTTTCTCTTTGCTACCTTCCTGGGCAGTATTCTTTCTTACCTCATATACCAAGCCCTCTTCTCCTCTGTTACCTCCAGCCTTCTATAAGTGTGGCTGGGAAAGCTCATCAACTCCCATAACTTCAACTACTACCTACACACTCCAACCCTAAGCAGAGAGCTCTTCTGAACTTCAGGTCCACATCTCTGTTTGATGTCAGAGACTACTCAAGTTCAACATGCCCAAATACTTTTGCTATCTTCTCCCCTTAAAAACAATCCCTCTTCTATAGTCCCTCTTTGCTACTGAACCACCATCCATCCAAAATGAAACAAATCATCCTCAACAACTCTTTCTCCCTTGTTCTCCACAATCGGTCACTAATCAGGTTAATTCATCCCCATAGCCTCTCTCAGATGTGTCCCTTCCTCTCCTTCCCCACTGATATAATTGTAGTTCATCTCCAAACCATTTCTATGTTATTACCAGTCTCCCAACTGTGTCTATAGTATTATAAGGGTTTTCTAATAACCATTCTCTAGATTCTCCTGTTCAGTCTATTTCCAAAGTTAAACTTCTCAAAATATAGCCATGTTACTCCCCTGTCTAAAACCCTCCAGGGGTTTTTCTGCCAACAAAATTAAATCTTCTTAGCAGAGCACTACAGGCTACTTAGAACCTGCAGGGCTGCAAGTAGTGATTGTCAGACACTTGCAATCTTAGCACTAAGAAAGATGAGGCAGGAGGATTCAGAGTTCCAAGCCACTCTGGACTATAAAGCAACACCTTGTCTCAAGGAAAAAAAAAAAAAGGTGATTTAAGTATTAATCCAGTCACACCAATTACTGCTCCTTTTTGTTACAGCTTGAACTCAGGGCCAGGCCACTGTCCCTGAGCTTGTTCTCAAGACTATTGCTCTACCACTTTGAGCCAAAGCTCCACTTTGGTTTTCTGGTAGTTAACTGAAGAGTCTCATGGACTTTCCTGCCTGGGAAGGAGATCCACAGAGGCTTAGATTCTCAGATCTCAGACTCCTGAATAGCTAGGATTACAAGTGTGAGCCACCAGAGCCTGGCTCAATTATCTCTGCCTTGGCTCCAGAGTTTTCTTTTGTCCTTCAAATGTCACTAGGACTATTCTCTCATCCTTCAATAATCATCTCTCCTGAAGCTTCTCCCAACTTCTCCATGCACAAATAGTCATTCCCTCCCCTGTCCTCACACAGCACCCTGGATATATTTCCATTACAATACTACATTTGATCTACTGTCCATTCAATCCTACCATGATTCCTTCAGGATAATTTTAGCCAACTCAGTATCTAAGCATTGAACACAGTACTTGAAGCTTGTACCAATAGCAGACTATAGGCATATAAACTGTCTGACAGTTTTTGTTTTTTGTCAGTTGTGGGCACTGTCCCTCAGCTTTTCAGCTAGCACTCTTACCACTTGAGCCACAGTGCCACTTCCAGCTTTTTCTGCTTATGTGGCGCTGAGGAATCAAACCCAGGGCCTCATGCATGTAAGGCAAGCACTCTACCACTGAGCCACCTTCCCAGCCCTGTCCGACAGCTTTTGAAGAAAGTAACTTCACTCTTAAAAATGACGTACAGAACAGAGGGAAGGGATTAGAGCAGGACATAATACACTCTTCTCTTACACACACACACACACACACCAGCAGATGCTGCTCTTTCATCTCCAGATAAGAGCCTAATAAACTAAGTTCTAAGTGCAAGGGCAGTCCCAGACACTATAGAATTTGGTATTGACACTAAAACCCAAGCTGTTCTAGGGTAAAAGAACCACATAGTAGGCCCTAATGTAGATTTTTAAAAAAACAACAACACTATTAATAAGGCTCAAATGGCAGTCAGTGTTGATGCTCTGTTACAGTAAAGTTCCTAAGAGGTATGAGGAGGTCAGACTGTCTATAACCTAAGCTCAACTGGTACTGGTCTACATTTCAAAAAGAAAGTAATACTGAGCCAAACTCGGAATTTCCAAGATGACAAAGACTCTAAGCTAGATTTGAAACAGGCATTCTTTCACCTCTTTCATCTCTTCAGAGGGCTCTGAGGAGGCAGTTTCCATTTCCCCTGGTATGGGACAGATATTACAAGTCCTCCAGAAATACCCCATAACTACAGGCAGACTAAGAAACATGAGAATCAATCTACTATAATAATCCCTCCTAACTTATAACTCCAGGCAGCCACTAACAATGATAGAGCTGGCAGAGCAAAGCTTAGAAGGGCCATTGTCAATAGTATAATTAATGATTCTCTCAACTATTTTAACTTCTCCCTAACAGTGTTTCCTTTATACCCTCATGTCCAGTAAGGCTTAACATACCAGTTCTTTCTTGGTATTACCCTCTGCTGTTTAATAGCTTGGAAAATTAAGGCATACCATTTATCATTTTTGGTGCCTACCTCACAGAGATTATTAAATCAAATGACATTATGTCATGAAAAGTTCTATAAATCAATAGTGTTATACATAAAAGAAAGGTATCATTATCATCAGCCTAAGTCCTCATTACTGATAAGTGAAGCCAGACTCTCTCTCCTTCCTCATTTCCAACAACTTTACAGAAAACAGTAAGACAAATACATCCTCTAAAATACTGCTTTGTCCATATACTCACTTGCCCAGCATTTTTTTCCTGACATCTCATTCCTTGCTTCTAATTTAACATGTGCAGTCTCATCTCTGCACCACTGCAGCTGCTTACGGGGTTTTCTCTAACCTGCATAGCACACTCTCTTCAAAGTCCAGCTAAAGCCTCATTACACACAAAACAAAGACAACATTTTAAAAAGACATTTTTTAAACATGACGGAAGGACTAAGGTCAATTCCATTTGAAGGGAAAAAAAAGTGGGAATAGTTATTATATACTTTAGGAGTCAACATTTTAAGAAATTATATACACAAAATGACATATGTATAATTTATTTGTAAATATAAACAAATATATGTATTATTTGTAAACATATTACCTGTGAATACATAAAATGTTTTAGATGTACGGTGAATATATGCTGCGTACATATTTATTTACAAGTTAATTATTATTGTTATTGTCACTTTTACCATCTCACAGCTCCAGCTTTGGTAGTCCATCAGGGAATGGATATCAACCTGCACCTCAAAACTTTCTGACCCTGAGTACTTGATACCAGAGTAGCAAACAGTATTAAGGGATGGATGCTCTCATCGCTGCGTTAGGACACGGTAAGTTTTAACCCCTGCCTCTTCTAAGACCGCAGAACTCCTCTGGGCGGTTCAGCCGTGGCTGAGTTGAGAGGCGTGTTAAAGATGACTTTTCGAGGGACGTGTCGCTGGCGAAGCCAGACCCCGGGGCAGGGGATACACACCGAACTCCCATCTAGACTCCCACGCCCAGCCCCCACGCTTCCCTTCTTCCGTCTGACAGAATTCTCAGCCCCGTGCCCACTGGAAACCTGTGGCTCGGCGCGGGCTCAGGAGTGGCTCGGGCGCTCCGGGAAGGGAGGGGCCTGGCAGCTCCGGGGGAACTCGGGGCCCGGCGCACACCGCCAGGCCGAAGAACTGAGGGGGGCGGCCGAAGCCGGCCCCCACATCCCGGCGGGCGGGCGCCCACCGCCGCGGAGCGCGGCCCGTCCCTGCCGGCCCCCGCCCAGTGCACCGGGCTCCGCGCCCCGCCCTGCGCCAGAGGCGAGCCCCGGCCCACGGCACAGCGCCCCGCAGGCACGCGGGGACGGCAGAGCGGACGGCGGGCAGGGTCGCTCGATCGTACCTGTCCTGTCTGGGGTTCCGTGCCCGGCTCGGGCACCGCCGGCGACCGACGCCCAAGACCCTGCGGGCTCCGCCCAGCCCCGCCGCCCCGCCTCGCGGGCTGCCCGACGCGCCGCCCGACCCCGCCAGCCCCACCCCCCAGCCCCCAGACCCCGAGGCCTAGGGGCTCCCTGGATCCGAGAACAGCTACTCTTTCCCACAGTCTCTCCCTGGCTGAGAAGTGCACGCCAACGCGGCCTAGAAGACATCGATCAGGCACAAAGCTGGACACCTGAGGCGGGATGTGCGCAGGCGCACTGATCCTGGGAAGCTGATTAGGCCCGTGATGCAGAGGCGCGTCGTGGCTATCGCCATCTGCCGGCGGAAGAGAGATCGCGCGGAAAACCCGAAGGAGGCATTTGCGAGCTTGAGTGTTGAAACGGTTTAAACGATCGTGTATCCCTGTCTCGTCGTTTAGTTTGATAAATGCGCTTATTTTGTTGATTCACAATTGTATCCATAATGCGAAGTTGCGTTTAAGACAGGCATATAATAACACGAATGTGCATAGTAGTATTTGGCTCTTGTATACTAAATACATTCAACTTACTTTGCCATAAAGCGCCTGGGCGCTGTCCACTTGAGCCACAGCACCACTTCCGGCTTTTTTCTTTTTGCTTATGTGGTGCTGAGGAATCGAACCCAGGGCCTCAGGCAAGCAAGGCGAGCTCTCTACCACTGAGCCACCTTCCCAGCCCTACATTCAACTTCTTAACCCAATACACCCGCTTCTAATAATGTAACCTAAAGAAATGAGCGGAGCGCAGGTGGCCGCTGCCTATAATCCTTAGCCACCTAAGAGGCTGAGATCTGAGGATCAAGGCTCCGAAGCCAGCTGGGGCAGGAAAATATGTGACTCACGTTATCAAATTAACCACCAAAAAGCCAGAATTGAGCCGGGCACTGGTGGCTCACGCCTGTAATCCTAGCTACTCAGGAGGCTGAGATCTGAGGATCGCGGTTCAAAGCCAGCCGGGGCAGGAGAAACCGTGAGACTCCTATCTCCAATAAACCACCAGAAAACCGGAAATGGCGCTGTAGCTCAAGTGGTAGAGCACTCGCCTTGAGCTGAAGAGCTGAAGGACAGCGCCCAGGCCCAGAGTTCAAGCCCCACGGCAGACCAAAAAAAAAAAAAAAAAGCCAGAATTGACGCTGTGGCTCAAGGATAGGACCTCGGCCCTGAGTGTAAGCCCCATTACTTAAATAATAATGGAACAAATGCGCAAGGCTGAGTACCTCACATCTCTGTGCCTCTGTTTCCTCTTTTGTGAAACGAGACTGTTAATGACAGTTTCTATAGATAGAAACTATTATAGCCTGAAATATCACTGTTACTAGTATGCTTGTCTCCCGTAATCTTAGCTTGAAAACATCCTGAAAAATCCATAATGTTAGCAGAGCCCTGGTGGCTCATGCCTGTAATCCTAGTTACTCAGAAGGCTGAGATCTGAGGATCATGATTGAAACACAGCCTGGCAGGAAAGACTGTGAGGCTCTTTATCTCCAATTAGCCACAGGAAAACAGAAGTGGCACTGTGGCTCAAAGTGGTAGAGTGCTAGCCTTGAACAAAAAAAGCTCAGGGAAAGTACCTGGGCTCTGTGTTCAAGCCCCACAACAGACACACACACACACACACACACACACACACACACACACACACACACACACACAGAGAAAAATCCATAATGTTAATGGTGGGGTAGGAGTGGAGGATTAATGATAAATGGAATGAATTGGGTACCTCATTGCGTCTTTTTTCATCTCACCTTCTAATTATTTCTAATTATTCTGAACAGATAATACAATCCCATGGTTCAAAGCCAAAATTAATATTTTCAAATATGCACGAGAAACCTCCCTGCAAGCCTTGGCTCAACCCACTCCATGTCCTTATCAATGTTTTATTTAAATGCTTGTGAGTATGGATACAATCTTACTCATTCCATTTCTTTTACAAAAGCTAGCATATGTTATATACACTTGTGCCTTGTTTTAGTCACTTGCAACATATCTCAAACTCTTTCTGAATCATTATACTAGAGCTAGAGATGCCTATTAGTGTTTTCGGTTGCATAGTACTCTATTACATGGACATGAATAATTAACTAACTTCTACTTGTATACTTTCCCTTTCTCTTTTGTTGTTGCCCTGAATCACTCTGTATGTTTATGTGGCATACTTATTGGTCAAATAACTTCAGTTGAAAAAGTCTATCTTTTGATAAAAAAGAGAGATCCTATAAAAGTTTAAGAGTTTCAAAATACATTACTTACCATTTTAATCATTTTTAAGTGTACAATGCAGTGGTCTTAGTATACTGTTTTTCTGCAAACATTGCTTCTATCCATCTTCATTTTTTTCATCTTTCTATACTAAAACTCTGTTCCCTAATTCTTCATTCTCCCCTCCCTACAACCCCTAGTAATCCTTGCCTCTGTGAATTTGACTACGGTACCTCATATGTGAAACAGTATAATATCTGTGCTTTCATCATTGGTTTATTTCAGTTAGCATGCCTTATTTTTTTTCCTTCTTCTTCTTTTTTTGTTGTTGTTGTTGCCAGTCCTGGGGCTTGAACTCTTTTGCTGAAGGTTATCATTCTACCATTTGAGCCACAGCGCCACTTCTGGCTTTCTGTTAATGTACTACTGAGGAATCAAACCCAGGGCTTCATGCATGCTAGGCAAGCACTCTACCACTAAGCCATATTCTCAGCCCCTCACTTAGCATGCCTTAAAGGCTCATGCATGTTGTAGCATGTGTCAGAATTTAATTCCTTTTTAAGGCTTTTAAAGTTCTGTTGTATCAACATGCCACTTTTGTATTTCCATTTTTCCTTTGGTAGACATTGTTTGTTTTCACTTTTAGCTTTTGTTTATATATTTATTTTTGTTTTGTTTTTTGCAGTACAAGGGTTTGAACTTAAGGTCTCAAACCTGCTAGGCAGATGCTCTATCACTTATTCCATGCCCTACTCTTTGTATTTTTTTAATCTTCCATTTAGTTGTTTTTTTCAAATAAGGTTGTTTTGTTTTGTTTTGTTTGTTTTGCCCCAGCCAGGCCTGGGCCACAATACCATTTACAGCTCCTGCATGGGATGAGGAGTGTAAGCCACTGTGCAGAGCCTTACTTTTTTTTTTTTTTTGGTCCGGTCATGGGGCCTGAACTCTGTGCCTGGGCACTGTCCCTCAGCTCTTCAGCTCAAGGCTAGTGCTCTACCACTTGAGCCACAGAGCCACTTCTGGCTTTTTTCTTTTTTCTTATGTGGTGCTGAGGAATCGAACCCAGGGCCTCAGGCATGCAAGGCAAGCGCTCTACCACTGAGCCACCTTCCCAGCCCCCGAGCCTTACTTTTATGCACATACTTTTAAGCATAAATTCATGTCTCCCTCACCTCATCCCCAAGATTCCTACTCAGAGCAATTCTTTGTGTGTGTGTGTGTGTGTGTGTGTGTGTGTGTGTGTGTACACATGTGTGTGTGTGCGTGTGTGTGCTGGTCCTGGTACTTAAACCCAGGGCCTGGGGGCTGTGCCTTAACTTTGTACTCAAAGCTAACACTTTACTATTTGAGCCACAGTTCCATTTTGGGCTTTTTGGTGGTTAATTGGAGCTAAGAGTCTCCAGGCTGTCTTTGAACTATGATCCTCAGATCTTAGCCTACAGAGTAGCTAGGATTACAGATATGAGCCACTGCCCAGCTCAAAGCAACTCTTTTTTTTTTTTTTTTTACTTTTTTGTCTTTTCTTTTTTGGTACTGGGGATCAAACCCAGGATGTTGCACTTGCTAGGCAAGAGCTTTGCCACTGAGCTACATCCCAGCCCCCAGAGCAATTCTAAATGCCAGTTTTCTTTTTGCTGCCATGGTCAGGCTCTGGAAATTTTTGGAGGGGGAAGGGTGGGGCTTGAACTCTGGGCCTGGGCGTTGTCCCTTAGTTCTTCAACTCAAGATGAGCACTCTACCACTTGAGCCACAGCACCACTTCCCATTTTCTGGTGGTTAATTGGAGATAAGAGTTTCACAGACTTTCTTGCCTGGGCTGGCTTTGAACCATGATCCTCAGATCTCAGCCTCCTGAGTAGCTAGGATTACAGGTGTGAGCCACCAGCACCTAGCTTGGAAATTTTTATTTTTTAATTTTTTAAATTGTTTTATTTATTGTCCAAGTGATGTACAGAGGGGTTACAGTTACTTAAGTGAGGGGTATAATAAGTACATTTCTTGTCAAACTTGTTACCCCTTCCCTCATTTTTCTCCTACTTTCCCTCCCTCCTATCCTCCCTACCCCCAGGTTGTACAGATCATTTCCAACATATTGTCTTGTGTATATCACTGTTGCCTTGGTTCTTTGTCTCACCATTATATTGTTCCCCTTCCCTTCCCTAATTCAAATAAACGTATATATAATACCAGGGTACCAAAATCAAATACAGTGACAACAGCAGATAAACCATAGGGGAAAGAAGATACAAAAGAAATAAAAACAATCACATAGTACATTAAAAACAGTAACAACAAAGAAAAACCTCTTGTGTCCATGTCCTGGAGTTCATTTCACTTATCATTGTCTTATATAGTCATATGTACATAGCTATTGAGCTATTCTGCACATCTGCTAAGATTGTCCTAGGCAAATACTACTTATTGCAAATAAGGGAAATCATGGGACCTGTGTTTCTTTGGGTCTGGCTTACTTCACTTAATATTTTTTCCAACTTTTTTCATTTCCTTATAAATGGGGCGGTATCATTCTTTCTGATGGAGGCATAGAATTCCATTGTATAAATACACCACATTTTCTTGATCCATTCTTCTACTGAGGGGCATCTGGATTGGTTCCATATCTTAGCTATGGTGAATAATGCTGTGATAAACATAGTTGGGCTGATAGCTTTAGTATGGCCTTGTTTGTGATCATTTGGGTAAATGCCCAGAAGTGGGATTGCTGGGTCATAGGGGAGCTCTATGTGTAGTCTTTTGAGGAACCTCCATACTGCTTTCCAGAGTGGTTGAACAAGTTTACACTCCCACCAACAATGCAGTAGGGTTCCCTTCTGGCCACATCCCCTCCAGCATCTGTTGTTATTAGATTTCTTGATTATAGGATCTGGAAATTTAAGCATTTAAAATGGTCGATTTCCTTGACAGTGTTTCCTATAGTTTCCTAAACACAATGTACTGAACCTTGACTTTGAAAAAAGACAATCACTTGTCCATATGAATACATATTGATCAGCTCTGTTTTACACACACACAAACCACCTGTTTAGTGGCATTAACAACCTTTAACAGATGTGCTGCCAAACCTTCAGGGGGATGGAAATGGGACATGGGAAAAATTCAAATGCTTCTCAGAACAATGAAAGGGAGGATCACTGAATCCAAAGGTCATGCTAATAGGAGAACTATTCTTTTTATTTTGCCTGTCCTGGGGTTTGAACTCAGGGACTGGGCACTGTCCCTGTGCTTCTTTTGCTCAAGGCTAGCACTCTACCACTTGAGCCACAGTGCCACTTCTGGCTTTTTCGGTTTATGTGGTACTGAGGAATCAAATACAGGGCTTCATGCATGCCAGGCAAGCAATCTACCACTAAGCCACATTCCCAGCCCCTACTGTTTCTTTTACATTGGGATAGTTTGAATGGCCTTCAGGGAAAGTTAGTATCCTCTTTTTTGTGTATCCTTTGTATTATTTCTTCATAGATATAGCTGTAAAGTACTCCAACTAATCAATCTGACAGGGCCTGAATGAGACCCCAAAGACTCCCCTATACTGCTGTGTGACTATATGCCATCATGCCAACCTGTGATACTGAATACGAAAAAACATCTTTGCTTATCTGGTGAAAATTATGTAATTTTTCAAATGTATTTTTGTAATAAACATAACAAAAATGTATACAACTCAAAATTATGCAATCATATTTGAATATATGAAAGATAGCCTAAAAAGTGGGAGATATAGTACCTTCATAAGCAGGAAACCTTAAGGAAGTTAATTATCTGTTAATTTAAATGTTTGAAATGACTCATATCTACTCAGGGATAGTGCCCAGGCCCTGAGTTGAAGCCCCAAGGCCCAATCCCCCCAAAAAGGAAGTCAGGCAGGAGGGGAGGATTATACAGTGCTGGGGTGGGGGGAGGGGAGGGAGGAGATCTTGGCATGGGGCTTGAACTCAGGGCCTGGATGCTGTCCCTGGACTCTTCAGCTCAAGGCTAGCTCTCTACTACTTGAGCCACAGCACCACTTCCCATTTTCTGGTGATTAACTAGAGGTAAGTGTCTCATGGACTTTACTGCCCAGGCTGGCTTTGGACCATGACCCTTAGAGCTCAGCCTCCTGAGTAGCTAGGATTACAGGCCTGTGCCACCAGCACCTGGCCCTGTCCCTTTTTTGCTCATAGCTGGCACTCTAATATTTGAACCACATCTCCACTTCTGGCTTTTTGCTGGTTTACTGAAGATAAGAGTCTCATGGACTTTCCTGCCTGGGTTAACTTGAAGCCATCCTCAGATCTTAGCCTCCTGAGTAGCTAGGATTACAGGCATAAGCCACTGCTGCCCAGCTGACTGTGCAAATTTTAAAGTTGTAGTTATTTGGGCAATGTTATTTTGATCTAGTGATAGAAAAAAGACATATAGAACAGAAAAATGTCTAGACATAATACAAAAAAAAGGAAAATCTTATATATGAATATTATTATATTACTGGGCAGTTGGAGATATATACTCTTCAACAAATGGTGTTGGACAATTGGTAATACAAATGTAAAAGGAAGGAAGGAAAAAGGACATGAAAGGATGAAAAATGAGAAAGGGAGGAAGGAACTATTTCCCTTAAGGCCATGTGGCAGATTAAAGATCACAAATTTCCGATATAGTGCAATTAAAAATAATCCCTCGAACACATACATATGCACATGCACACACTCTTGCCTGATGGAACTGCTAGGAAAGTAAGAAAATTCTTCAGAGCTTAGTGCTGGTGGCTCACACCAGCAAAAAGATGCAAATGGAGTGTGGCTCAAATGATAGAATACAGCCTTGAGTGAAAAGCTAAGGGACAGTGTGAAGCTCAGAGTTCAAGCTCCAATGCCAACAAGAGATGAGAGGTGGGGGGAGGGGTGAGAGGAGGGTCCTCACAGGTCAGAAATTATTTTTAAAAAGCATGCATGCCAAAACTGAGCTGGGTCTTCTGAGAGTGGTGCAACCCTTGGGGTTCTGTGAGAGAATGGATACTTTTGGAACTGACAAAAGCATCCGACCAAATTCCTGGGGGCAATTCAGCGTTTATTTCCCTCAGACAGGGAGAAGACACGGTCCAGTTCCCATTGGCAGGGGTTCAGGACTGAGAGGAAGGCTCATTCTTGGATGGGAGCAACCATACTTTGGGAGCTGTGGACTTCGTTGGCTGAGTCTCAGTCATTCGTTGCTTGGGCAAACCCGTCTGGATGGGGCACCGATGACCTGAAGGAGAGGGGTCCTCCTCCAAGGGCACACAACAGCTGGGCAGCCCTTGGGTGCTGTAGTTCCACATTTTTACACCAGGAGCCAGTTTTATGTCTTCTGACAGAACCATGGGCTTCCACATCACCTGAGAGGTGGCCTCAAGGACAGGGGGTGTTATTTCGGGCTCTCCTGGACCCTGGTCTTCCTTTTCAAGAGATCTCAGGATCCGAGGAACCACTTGAGTACGGTCAGCCCACATCTTGCCCAGAAGCTGTGCTTCCCCTTCCCAGCCACTGGGCCACTGGGCCCCAGGCCATAGTTTGGGGCTGGCACTGTGGGTGACATCAGAAAGCGCCGGGTGTTTCAGGACAAAACGGAGCCCAGAGCTGGGGAATGGCAACTTTGACCCAAAGGATGGTGCTGGTAGGTCCAATTTTAAATTGGGACATCGGAATCTGGGGTCTGGGGCCAGGGGACTGATAGGAGCCCTAGGATGGAAAGGAAAGCTCACTGCCCGGGGTTCATAGAGGGTGGGGTCGGTGGGGGTTTCAGGGGGTTGGGGCTTGGCCTGGATCTGGATCCTTTTGCCCCGCCGAGGCCCATGGTAGACGTCCAGGGGGTGAGGGTGCGCCTGGGAGTCGGAGACCAGGATCTCTGCTAGCGGATGCACCCAGGGGCAGGGAAGCTTGGTGGGGTTCAAGCGCTTCAAGGCTGTCTGGTAGCCCATCCTGTGGTAAGAGGCATCCGGCCCCACAAGCTGCGGCAGCTGCAAGGAGGCTGCGGGGCTGGGCTTTCTGGGGCCCTCTACGGAGGGCGAGGGCCCCGAGGAGGCTGGGGTCGGGCAGGGTATGCTGTCGGGCCCGTACTGCAGGCGGTCCCCAGCCGCGTCCTGTGGGGGCAGGTCATAGTGGAGGTCCTCCAGCACCGTGGAGGGGCTGAGGGGTAGGCCCTTCTCGGGAGTGGCCCCGAGGGGCTGCTCCAGGCCCAGGTCGGCAGAGCCCACCTCCACCGACACGCTCTCATTCAAGGACCCGGGAGAGAAGAGATGGAAGGTCTCCAGGACGAAGGACTCCTCCAGTGTCTCCTCGGGCCCTGCCTCCAGAAGCGGCCCCGGGGTGGGCTGGCGGCCCGGGGAGGCTGTCAGCTCCGCAGAATGCTCCGAGGATTCCCGCGGCTCCTGGGAGACGCTAAGCTCATGCGGTCTTCCCAACACCTGGTCCAGATTCCCGGCATCCTGGCGACGGCGCCGGGGTGGTGAGAGGTCGGAAGGCAGAGGGAGGGAGGAAGAGGAAGGGAAGGAAGACGGAGGGAGGGAGAGGCTGGGGAAAGGCTGGGGGCGCGGTGGGGGCGCTCGGGCCGGAAGGCGGCTGTGGCCGGGCTTACTTGGCCTTCCGGGGCGGACGCTTGCAGCACCGGCACGGAGCCCTGCGCCCAGGCGTCGATCGTGCACTCCGAGGTCTCCTGGTCCTCGCTCCAGGTGGGGTTCTCAGCCACGTCCGACTCGCCCTCGTCCCGGACCAGGAAGCGCCACTCGGTGATCTGCAGCATGGCCTCCTTGGCCTGGCTGATGATGAATGGAACGCACTGCGGGGCGAGGCAGGGGCTCAGCGGTGCCCGCGGGGGCGGGAGAGGCAGGAGAGGGGTCTGGAAGATCGGGATCGAGTCCCACCTGCTGGTTCAGATAGACTTTGAAGGCGGAGTCCAAGACTCGAGTTAGCAGATCGGCCAAGATATCCCCCACCACGTCCTCGCCCTCCTCAAGGGCCGTGAGCGCGATCCACTCGGCCTCGTTGAGCCTCCCCGGCACGATCTCCACCTGCGGCACGGGCACGGTGGGCGGCCTTGCCTTCTCCGCCTTGGATCGAGTCGCCCCACGGTCTCGGGCTTGCCTCTGTGGGAACCAAACGCCGCTTTCAGGGAGAGAAAACAAGGGGAGCAGAGGGGCAGCATCGAGGGGAATGCTAAAACAAAACAAGGACAACCGTGTGACTGAGGCTTGTAGGTATTTAATCTCTTTTAACTTTCCCAACAGCCCACCAAATCCGCTTTCCTGACAACGAAACTGAAGTTCAGCACGTTAGCCTTCGGTTGCTTGGGAACACACAACCTAGGTAACAATGTTCTCATTCCGTGAGTTCTCAAGAGTTCAAAGAACTTGAGTATATGCGTCAATTTAAACCTGCTGGATAGCTCCTCAGGAAGCTGAGATTTGAGGATCAGGATTCCAAGCTAGCTCATGAAAGGAAAGTCGGAAAGTCCAATTCACCCCTGAGAGTCCAGAAGTGGAGCTGTGGTTGAAGGGGTAGAGCACTAGCTAGACTTGGGCAAAAAGGTGCCAAGGCCCTGAGGTCAAGCTGCAGAGAGTGAGCAAGCACATGAAAGTGCGTGTACACTCACACACCTGCTATAGTTACTGGTGCGACCTAGAGTCTTCTACCTGAGTACCTATTATTTTTATTCCCATTTGATTTAATTTTCTCAGGATCATACAGCTCAAAAGTAGTGTAGCCAGAATTTGTATTTAGGCTTCTAATTCCAGAATCAGCCTTCAACCAACTTTCCAAACAAAAGCATCTGCACACTGAAATCCCCTTTGGTATAACTAAGCCAGTAAACAAAATGATCCAAAAAAGCATTTGCAGCAAATATGAAGGATGAAACAAGTATGCAAGGTGAAATAAATATATGTATTTTCAACAAATATGGAAAAAGAAATATATCCAAATATGTAGCTTAAACTCATATAAAAGAGGAAAATCATTAATGACTCCAAAGTTAAGGAAAAGATGTAATATTCCACAAAAGAGAAGTTGTAAATGAGTAACACATATTCCCTACCCCCCACAGGAAGTGCTTTAAACAAGGAAGCCCAGTTATTCCTAGCCTGAGAGGTTATACACCCCCAACCCTAACCCCATGAAGAGCGCTGTAATAAATATTTTTAAATATTTAAATATATCCAGAATATATTTTAAATATATCCAAAAACACAAAGATTGAAATTTAAATTTTTTTTGTACTGGGAATCAAGTTCAGGTGATGGTAAGGTTGCAGGCAATTTGATGAAATAGAAGCTTTTTTTTTGGTCAGTCGTGGGGCTTGAACTCTGGGCCTGAGTGCTCTCCCTGAGCTCTTCAGCTCAAGGCTAGTGCTCTACCACTTGAGCCACAGCACCACTTCGGGCTTTTTCTGTTTACGTGATGCTGAGGAATCGAACCCAGGGCCTCATGCATGTGCATGCGAGGCAAGCACTCTACCACTGAGCCACCTTCCCAGCCTAATAGAAGCTATTTTAAAAACAAGGACATTCAACACTACCAAAGTTTTAGTGTGATGCCTAAACAATGAAAAATATAGAAACAATATTTTGAAAGCCACGTGGTGGTATATATTAACACTATCAAAATAAATTTTCTTGTGTGTACTTGGGCTTGAACTCGGTCTGGGTGCTGTTCCTTAGCTTTTTACTTAAGTCTGGTATTCTACCACTTGAACTATGCCTCTACTTCTGTCCTTTATTTGGTGGTTAATAGGAAATAAGTGTCTCACAGACTTTTCTCTCTGGGCTGGCTTCAAACTGTGATCCTCAGATCTCAACTGCCTGAGTAGCTAGGATTACAGGTGTGACTCAACCAGTGCTCAGCTTCAAAAAATATTTTTTTTTTTTTTTGGTCGGTCGTGGGGCTTGAACTCTGGGCTTAGACACAGTTCAAGGTGAGCACTCTACCACTTGAGCTACAGCACCACTTCAAAAATATTTTTTAAGAGGCTACTCTTAGGGGAGGAACACAAGGTGAAATGCCTATGTATTTCTCATCACATAAAATACTATTTTTTTTGGGGGGGGGGTCCAGTCATGAGGCCTGAACTCTGGGCCTGCGCGCTGTCCCTCAGCTCTTCAGCTCAAGGCTAGCGCTCTACCACTTGAGCCACAGCGCCACTTCTGGCTTTTTTCTTTTTGCTTATGTGGTGCTGAGGAATCAAACCCAGGGCCTCAGGCATGCAAGCGCTCTACCACTGAGCCACCTTCCCAGTCCCACATAAAATACTATTTATCGAAATGAATTCCAGGAAATGGAAACAATAGGGTTTTTTCTTTGTTGCTGTTTCTCTTTTTGTATTGTTCATTTATCTGTCTTGGGTGGGGGGCGGGTAAAAGGCAAATAAATGGGGCTGGGAAGGTGGCTCAGTGGTAGAATGCTTGCCTTGCATGCATGAGGCCCTGGGTTTGATTCCTTAGCACCACATAAGCAGAAAAAGCTGAAAGTGGAGCTGTGTCTCAAGTAGTAAAGTGCTAGCCTTGAGCTGAAGAGCTGAGGGACAGTGCCCCATGACCATCAACAACAAAAAAAAGGCAAATAAATGCAGCAGTTGTATTCACTCAACTCTGTATTGAAAATTAACTATATAGCTTACAGGTGGGGATGAGAAAGAAAAATAGGAGAGAGCTAGGGTAGGGGTAACATTGAACAAAAAGAAATGTGTTCCTTACCTGACTTATATACCTGTAATTCCTCTATGCATCATCTTTATAATAACAATAAAAATTAAATATACATATATATATATATATATATATATATATATATATATATATATATATATATATATATATATATTTGTTGTTGTTGGTCATGGAGCCTGAACTCTGGGCCTGGGCACTATCCCTCAGCTCTTCAGCTCAAGGCTAGCACTCTACCACTTGAGCCACAGCGCCACTTCTGGCTTTTTCTGCTTATGTGGTGTTGAGGAATCAAACCCAGGGCCTCATGCATGCAAGGCAAGCACTCTACCACTGAGCCATCTTCCCAGCCCCTATAGAAAATTTTAATCTGGTTCATGTCCATAATCCAAGCTACTTTAGATGTGGAAATCAGGAAGATCCCAGTTCCAGGCTAGTTCTGGAAAAAAGTTAATAAGACCCCTATCTCAACGAGTAAACTGAGTGTGCTCATGTCACACACATGTCATCTCAGGTAAGTGGGAGAACATAAGTACAAGGATTATGTCTGTGGCTTGGCTGGACAAAAAGTGAGACCTTGTGTAAAAAATAACCTGAAAACAAAAAGGGTTAGTTTTGGCTAAAGCAGCAGAGTAGTTGCCTAACAAGTTCTAAGCAAGATCTTAAGTTCAGACATTGAAAACGCCAAAAAGAAAAAAAAAGTTTCGGGGCTGGGAAAGTGGCTCAGTGGTAGAGCGCTTGCCTTGCATGCATGAGGCCCTGGGTTCGATTCCTCAGCACCACATAAGCAAAAAGAAAAAAGCCGGAAGTGGTGCTGTGGCTCAAGTGGTAGAGCACTGGCCTTGAGCTGAAGAGCTGAGGGACAACGCCCAGGCCGAGTTCAGGCCCCACGACCGGACCCAAAAAAAATGTTTCTTGGGCTGCGCATGGCAGTACAGTCCCAACTTGATCTCAGAATTGGAGTCCAGCCTGGATAACACAGTGAAATATTGACTCAATAACAGACAAGGAAACAAAGTGAAAATAGTCAGGTGCTGGTGGCTCATACCTGTAACCCTAACTACTCAAGAGCCTGAGATCTGAGGATCACAGTTCAAATACAGCTCAGGCAGGAAAATCTATGAAACTTTTATTTCCAATTAAACACCAAAAAAGCCAGAAGTGGTAGTACAGCTTAAGTAGTAGAGCACCAGCCTTGAGCAAAAAAAACTGAGAGTCAGTTTTTAATCCTAGCTACTCAAGAGGCTGAAATATCAGGATCACAGTTTGAAGCCAGCCCAGGCAAGAGAGTCCATGAGACACTTACCTCCAATTAACCACCAAAAAGCCAAATTACAGCTGTGGCTCAAGTGCTAGAACACTAGTCTTGAGCACAAACATTCAGGGACAGGCTCTGAATTCAAGCCTCAGGATGGGCACAAAAACCAAAAATAAACAAAAAGGGAGCTGGGAATATGGCTGAGTGGTAGAGTGCCTGCCTAGCATGCCAGAAGCCCTGGGTTCAATTCCTCAGCACCACATAAACAGAAAAACTGGAAGTAGCACTGTGGCTCAAGCGGTAGAGTGCTAGCCTTGAGCAAAAGAAGCTCAGGGACAGTGCCCAGGTCCTGAGTTCAAGCCCCAGGACTGGCTAAAAAAAACCCTCAAAAACCCTAAGAGACAGCATCCAGACCCTGAGTGTGGGACACACACACACAAACACACACACACAAATGAAAACTATACTCATTCAAAGCTGCAATTTCAGTTCTAAATAAATACATCCAGAACATTTATGCTGACATAATTATAAAAATATATCCTCCTGCATATTCCCTATAGTGTTGTGTCTAATTGAAAATAGTATGTCTTTGAAAAAGAGAATAGATGATTAATTGTACTATATCTACAAAATACTATACAATGATCAAAGATAATATTTAGAAAGAATCGTCATGGCAAAGGAAAATGATAAGGATGTAATGTTGAGTGAAAGAAGCAGGACACAAAATGGAATCCTACTTATATCAGCTATATAGACCAACACATACAAAACTTAAAACACTAAAACAATTACAAACATATGCTCTTCTCTAATTTTTTTTGGGGGGGGTCTGTCCTGGGGTTTGAATTCTGGGCCTGGGTACTGTCCCTGAGCTCTTCACCTCAAGGCAAGAGCTCTACCACTTGAGCAACAGTGCCACTTCCTGTTTTCTGGTGGTTAATAGGAGATAAGAGTCCCAGGACCGGGCTGGGAAGGTGGCTCAGTGGTAGAGTGCTTGCCTTGCACGCATGAAGCCCTGAGTTTGATTCCTCAGCACCACATAAGCAGAAAAAGTCAGAAGTGGTGCTGTGGCTCGAGTGGTAGAGCACTAGCCTTGAGCTGAAGAACTGAGGGACAGTGCCCAGGCCCAGAGTTCAGGCCCCATGACCAGCAAAAAACAAAAAGTTTCACAGACTTTCCTGCCCAGGCTGGCTTTGAACTGCAATCCTCAGATCTCAGCCTCCTGAGTAGCTAGGATTACAGGCCGTGAGCCACCAGCACCTGGCTCTTCTCTATTTTGTAAATTCTCTACAATGAGACACCAAACTCCTCCAAATTCACTTTAGGGAACATGAAAACTTATCCTTTTGGGGGACTCTCCTTAATCCCCACAACATCTCATGGAATGTGGTTCTTTCCACAAGTATGGTCTTTCCAAACCTTTACCTACCTTCTCCTCCCAGAACCTTATTGCCTCCTATTTCTCTAAAATTCATTCTCCTGTCAAATTTAGTGTTCCCTACACCTCACATTGAGCTTAAAATGCCTCATTTCTCCACTCCATTCCACCAGCAGGAACAGCCCTCTCTCAAGCTGAGGCCTGGTGGAAGCAAGGTAGATAGCACTGGTACAACAGTTACTTCCTTAGGCTTCTACCTTCTGACAGTCTCTTATACATGTTCTGACCCGAGGATAGAGATTTTTTTTTTTTTTGCACGAAGGCTCTACAAATACTTTAAAACGTCTGCCTTTAAACAACTTGACTTTCAGTATAGCCTCAGAGTTGTTGCTGAATTTGTTTTTCTCCTGAAATGATCAAAACATGATTTCTCTCCCAGCACCTAAACCCAAAAGCCTGATCTATCCTGGATTTTCCAAATAGGTTGCCTCAAGGTAAGAGAACTGTTAGATGCTGTTTCGAATTCCTTTCTTTTTCTTTCCACACCAGCTATTGACTCTCTTCTTTCAGGGCCTGAGTGTGACAACGCGTGTGGGTAAGCACGGTACAGATGTAGACTTGGTGCCCAAGGACCACTTTGGCCTCTTTGATCATCTTGAATGCCCAGAAAGCGCGAATCTGTCCCAGTGTTTTCGACACCGACCTTACTGGCCGACCCCAGCTCCGACACACCCGTAGTTGAGCCAACGCTCACCGTGCCTTCGTGAGACATCGTCACGGCGGTCCTCCAACACCTCCAGGTTGAGCTGCCTCTGGGACCCGACGCTGCCGCCTAACGGTCGCCTCGGCAACCACGCAGCGCGTTGGGGCGCTCGCCCCGCCCACGGTTGCCCCGGCAACTGCGCCGCGCGTGCGTGACGTAGAGCTACCATTCGTCCCGTCCAAAGGCCGTGCGTAGGTGCGTCGTCTCTATGGTGGCGGCGGATTCGGAGGGACCGCACGATCCAGGAGGAATCAGGCAAGGGTATCTGGGGTTGTGGGTGTAACCTCTGACCTTGCAGGGGTCTTCAGAAAGCCGAGCCGAAGGAAGAAGGTCCTGGAGGCCTCATTTTGTCTTTTTTGTTGTTGTTGTTTTTTAAGCTCCGGCACTTGGGAGCACCGCGTCCTATGACTTCATTATTTCTCCTCTGGGATTCCCTTATGGCTCCGTGACTCAGCCCTGGGACTCTCCTCCCCGGCCCCCCGAGAGCCTCCTGCCAGCATGTGACCCATCCCCATCGCGTCCCTCGGGTCACCCCATCACACCACCGATCTGAGGATCTTATTGCCCTCCGCCGCTCCTCGCTGCCACTCTGTCTCCAGGATGTTCCGTCGGGAGCGCTCCATTCCCCTTCGAGCTTCTGCGGCCCCCCTGGTTAACAACCTCACTGTACTGCGGCTGCCAGCCCGCAACCTGACGCATTTTGGTGTAGTACATGGGCCAAACGCACAGCTTCTCAGCGCCGCCCCGGATGGTGTACCCTTGGCCCAGCGCCAACTCCTGGCTAAGGAAGGCGCAGGAGTGAGCCCTCCACTTATCATTCAGGTGTGGAGTGGGGAACGGGGTTGTTGAACTCAGCTCTACCCCTCTGTTCTTTTCATACTTCAAGAAATAGGCTTTCCCTCCCTCTCAGAATTTCCACTTAGTGTAAGGGACGCGTTGTCTCTTTACTCTGATCTTTGCCTTACTATGATCTACATCTCCCCAGGTCCACTGGTGTGTCCTCCCCTTCCGAGTATTGCTGGTACTCACTTCACATCGAGGGATACAGGTAAGAAAGGATCTTCCTGTCCTCTCCCCAGCCATCTTCTCAATTTCCTTCCCTTCAATGCCCCCAGGGCCTACCCATTTGCCGCTAAGCACTTCCAAACTTTCTCCATGCATAGTCCATGCTTCCTATATTTTTCATCTTCATTCCTTTTATTTTCTCCAGTTCCCAAATACCATATCTAGTATCTGTCCCCTTTACTAACTGTATGACCTTGGGCAGAGCTTCTGTGTTCTCCTCTGAAAAGTAGGGATTAAAAAATAGTGCCTCCTTCCGAGAACAGTTTTGTGAATTAAATGGGTTAAAGCTAATATAGATATGTGAAGTGCTCAGTACAGAACTCAGCCTAGGTCAAACTGGATTATACTCCCATTCCTGCCCACCCCACCCCCCAGATGTATGAATCGGATGGCTCCACTATGGTCTATTGGCATGCACTGGACTCTGGAGATGCCTCTTCAGGTATGTGCACTACCAGGTGGGGTTGGTAGAGCATATGCTGTTTTGGAGGGTAGAGGACTATTTCTGATAGTTTCTGTTTTCATACTCAGTACAGGCTCTGTTTGCCCGAGGAATTGCTGCCAGTGGCCACTTCATCTGTGTGGGTGAGGGGGACCAAGGGCATGGCATTAAGGGGTGTTGGGTATAGGGGTGTGATCTTCAGGCAGGAAGATGCTGAGGGCAAGAAGAAATTGTGAAGGTTGGAGGGAAGAGTGAGAGAGAAGGGGATCTGAGGCTCTGAAAAGACATGGAAGGGTTCAGAGTCAGGGAGTGACTGGATGAGTTTGTTACTAAGATTTCTGGCATAGAGGGAATGCTGATCATGGAGGCTGGAGACCCAAGAGGGTGAGGAAGTCATCAGTGAGATACTGGTTCTGGCTACAGGAACATGGTCAGGCCAGGTGCTGGTGTTTGACATCCCACCCAAGGGTCCCAATATTGTCCTGAGTGAAGAGCTTGCTGAGCACCAGACACCAATCACAGATATTGCCACGGAACCTGCTCAGGGACAGGTGAGTGGACTTCCCTTACCTATTTTAGTGAGCCTGGTCAAGACTGGTTCACTGGAAGATCTCCAGAAAGTCATGGCACCTAAATTTCATCCATTTAGTGAGGACAGTTATGCATCCTCTTCTAATACATGAAGGAGGGTAAGGGATATTGTGAGACTCTATAGTATATGCAAGAACAACGATCCCGTCCTATTTCTCCTCCCTCCCCAGTGTGTGTGTGTGTGTGTGTGTGTAAACTGTGATCCCTAGACCTCAGCCTTCTGAGTAGTTAGTATCACAAGCATGAGCCACTGGTACCTGCTGAGTCCCTTTTTTTTTTTTGCCAGTCCTGAGGCTTGAACTCAGGGCTGGGCAGTTCCAGTGCTTCTTTTGCTCAAGGCTAGTACTCCACCACTTGAGCCACAACACCACTTCTGGCTTTTTCTGTTTATGTAGTACGAATAAATCAAACCCAGGACTTCATGCATGCTAGACGCACTCTATCACTAAGCCACATTCCCATCCCTGAGTCCCTGCTTCTTAAGGAACTCTGAGGAGAGTTTCTGGTGGGTCCAGCTTGTGAGGGATCCACATCTTGCCCCTTCACTTGAGAGACAAATATGTTATCTTTTCCCTCATGACTTGTATACAGGACCACAGTAGGGAAGAAAGGGAAGAGCTGACTCTACTTTTCCCCTCAGGATGGTATGGCTGACATGGTAACAGCAGATGATTCAGGCTTGCTTTGTGTCTGGCGTACAGGACCTGAATTTACATTACTGACCCACATACCAGGATTTGGGTAAGGGGGCTGTGGCCTTCCTGGGGTAGCTTCTGGGTAGGGTGTTCACTTGGATCTAGCACAAACAAAGTGAATGTCACCCATGCAGGGTCCCATGTTCCTCTGTGCAGCTGTGGCAGGGGATTGTAGCAGCAGGTTATGGGAATGGACAAATATGTCTGTATGAGGCTACCACAGGAAATCTTCATGTCCAGATCAATGCTCATGCCCGGGCCATCTCTGCCCTGGACATAGCTCCAGAGGTGGGAAAGGTCAGTCTCTTCTGTATCCCAACATACCCTTTTTCTTGGTACTGAGACACTGAGAAGAATGACACAAATTTGTCTCTACTCACTGTGCCCTTGCCCAGGATACTTGGATTGGATATTCTGGTCTATATCCATCTTGTCAAGGAATTCTGACACTCCCTTTTCCTTTTTTTTTTTTTTCTTTTTAAACATAGCTACTCTCTGCAGCTGAGGACACCTTTGTTCATATCTGGAAGCTAAGCAGAAGCCCGGAGAGTGGCTCCATTGAGGTGTATATCATGGAAGGTTTAGAGTGGGGACCCAAGCATAGGACAGCAGGTCCTGACCAGCTCTCTTCTCCCTCAGGTGGAACACTGTCATGGTGAGTGTGTACCTGATACCCAAGTGTGCGGTGCTCGGTTCTGTGAACCCTCAGGCAGCTCCTTTGCAGTGACGGGCTATGACCTCGCAGAGATCCTGAGATTCACCAGTGTGTGAGAGAAAAGTGGTCCTCCTTTTTGCCTGTGGTATTTATAAAGTATTCCTCCACACAGTGCTTGTCTGATTACTCCGTGTCATGGTCATGTTTCTAAGTAGTGGGCCAAGCTCCAGGAAGGTGCGGGTGGGGCAGGACTCACCTCTTGGAGAGAGGCAGCCTGCACTCAGGAACCAGATGGAGGCAGCTGTTAAATAACTTTAATGGTGTGTAAGAGTCACAAAGGAGGTACATTTTCTCCCAGGGCTCTTCAGTGCCATCCTCAAAGCTGGTTAGTGCAGGGAGGTAGGGCAGTAATTTTCCAGTTTTTTTCCCCAGGAAGGGTTTAGAGGGTCCCAGCTAACTCCAGTAATGAGCTTCCCTCGGTACCATGGCAACCACAGCTTAAGAGCAGCTTCTGTTCTCTCTCCCCACCTACCCCTAGTCCAGGAGAGGAAGAGAAGGCCAAGCTGGCTAACTTGCTGCAGGCAGTGCCAGATCCAGAGCCCAACTGTACATAGGTCATTTTCTTTTCTGGCCAGATCCTGTTGTCAGCACCTTGGCCTCACACTGGTGACTGCAGCCAAGTTCGGAATGGGCCTTTGCTGCTGCAGAGGCCTCTGGACTGTGGGGACCGCTGATTAGGGAGGGGGGCAGCCAAGCGAGAAGCCCCAGGGGAGTGGTCTGAGGGGACAGCATCCAGGGAAAAGGTCCGAGGTCTCCCCCAGGGCATAGGGTGGGTCCAAGATGGGGCTGGGGTCACTGAGGCAGGTGAGCAGGGGCTAGGCAAGGCAGGCTGATCTGTGAACATAGCTAGCCAGGGTGGGGGCGACTCCAGCCTTGCGCCCTCCCGCTGGGCCAGGATGTCTGTCACCGCTGCGATGTCATCCAGCGGCTCAATAGCTGTGGCATCAGGAAGGGGTTGAGGGGAGGGTGCTAGTCAGAGCTCAGGCCCCAGGCCCACCCAAGCCCTGCTCATCACCTGTCACTGTAATAGGAGGAAAGCAAAGCCCGGATCTCAGCCGAGATTGCGTTATCCTGTAGGAGCAGCCCTTCACCTGGGCTCCCTGAGGCCATAGGCTCTGATAAGACTGTGGGATTCAGGGTAGAGGGGAGCAGAAGTAGGTGAAGAAACCAGGAAAAGAGGAGGAAAAATGAAAGCGGTGCCAGGCAAGTGAGAGGTCAGAGGAAGAGACAGCAATCCGCATGCAGAAAGGGAAACAGAAAAGAAGAAATTAGGAAACAATTTCATGAAATGAACCTTTTGGGGTTGTTTTTTTTTGGGGGGGGCAGTGGTGGTGAGCTTTAGAGGAGGTAGTTCTAAGAAGAACTGGAGAGGAGAAAGGAATATAATAGGACTGGGTGGGACTTGGGTCCCCAGAGATCTGCCTTAGCCCAAGGTGCACTTTGTTTCCATTATCTGGGTTCCCTTAAAGCCCCCAAGCCCAGTTCCCGCCAGGTTCCCTAAGTATTCCTTCCTCTCACTCACCCATCTCATGATATAAGGACCCCTGCTTGGCCAGTGCTTGAGGGGGCTTCCTGGGAGCAGGAGTTTCAATTTTCATGACTTCATCACAGCACTGCTTCCACTGGCCTGCAGGAAGAGCACTAACTGTTAGAGGGCCAGGTTGCCTTCTCTCTTGATACATTTTCTTCCATTTGTAAAAGAAAACAAAAAATAACACATTCTCTCTTAGCTTTTTCTCTCTTAGCTGGCATTCTACCACTTGAACCACACATCCATTTCTGTCTTTTTACTGGTTATTTAGAGGTAAGAGTCTCTCAAATTTGTCTGTTTGGGCTGGCTTTGAGCCATGATTCTCAAGTCTCAGCCTCCTGAGGAGCTAAGATTACAGGCATGAGCCATGAGTGCCAAACCAAAATCAAAACCCTCATTTTCTCCCAAAGGTTCAACCCAGCCCCGTTCTCTCTTACTCATGTCAAAGAAAAGCTGCCACAGTGCCTCCATCCAGTTCTGCAGGGCTTCCCGAGTCTCTGTCTGAAGGGTGTGTGTCACCTCATCATCCCCATACTGGTTACTGATGCTAAGGGTGAGGGGCCGTCCAGGGGCCTGGTCTGGCTCCCCTGCCCGGACCCGTGTCTCCTAGAAGAGGAATAAGTGGGCTACTTCCCGCTCCTTCTTGGTCAGAGAACTCAGCAGTGACGTGAGGCAATGAGGTCATCCCTTCCTAGAAGGAAGTGCTATAGGCTTTCTCTGACCCTTCACATCTGCCTCCTAAATGGCAAGAAAAGGCTGGGGAAGAGACAGTCCATGCCTAGTCAGTGAAGGAGGAGTAGGTTGAGAAGGGAAAGAGGGACAGAGATGGGCACCAAGGCCACGGTTTCCAGTAGTTCAAAACATAGGTAGGGACCTGGGGTGTGCCTTGATGATAAAGCACCTGCCCGGCATTTTGATTTTGATCCCAAGCACCAAAAAAAGGCAAAACAGAATCAAAACACAGTGGGCAGGAAAGCCAACAAAAGGACTAGGACGCAAAGAAATGCAATTAGACCTGGGTAAGGAGAGAAGAGCAGCAAATGGTAACATAGATACAAATAACAAGCTGAAGGAAACTCGGAAAGAGGACTCAAAGTCCGAAACTGATAGTAGAATTCTCTGAGACGCTGAAGTGGCTGAAGATGGTGAGTAAGCAAGGTGACCTTTCTAGTGCTGCTGGGGGGTAGAGCAGTAAGGACCCCTCTGCATCCTTGGCTCTGAAGCAGGGTGTGATGTTAAGGCAGGAAGCCAGCTTCCCTGTCTCTGAGGTCTGCCTCCACTCTCTTAGGGCCTGAAGCAGAGGCACCTAAGCCCAGGCCCCCAATGGCCTCACCACTAGGGGACCCATCACCTTGTTGATTGCAATAGTCAACAGCGGATCTTCCCCAGTGTCTGCATCCTCGGGTCGATGGTAACAGAAGAGATTTGTGCCTTTCAGGACTCCATACACTTGTGCCCCGTTCTGTAGCTCCCCAGCTTGCTGCATAAATGACTCCGTGTTTCCTGGGGGGAATATACTCCCCAGCACCTCCTTCCCAATCCCCCACTGACAGCCTGCCCCTTTTGCCCACCCCCTTCCTGTCCCTCTCTGGTCTTTCCATGCCCACGTCACCCACCCACATCTTCATTTTTCAATAGCCCTAGGTGATTCAGCTTGCCTTTGCCTCTTTCCTGTTCCCTTTAACTCCTCAGAGCCCCCTCACCTGCACTCTGAGGGTACCACTGGCAGTGGGCTGGGTCATGCAGAGAGGCTGAGCTGCCAGACGGCAACACACACTACCATAAAGGGGCAGCCAGGCAGGATTCTCCTCTAGGGCAGGAGGAAATGCAGGGTGAGGGTGCGGAATGAGTAAGGGACGTGACATGTCATGTTCCCTCTTGCCATCACCAGTGCCCCCTCCCCCTACACACACATACCATGACTGGCAAGAGTGAGGTCATGTGTACGGAACCCATCTTGTACTGCAGCCAGAGTGAGTGTGGTGTGAGCCAAGAGGTGGTAACGAGGACCTCTAGAGGAAAAAGGAGGAAGCATCAGTTCATATTTTCCATAACAGGAGCTCTGAGAGCTGAGCATAGAAAACTAGCTCGCCTCCCCATCTGGTTGGAGTGAATTTTAACTGTTCATCACACTATGGAACTTGAAGGATCTGTGCATTACATATGTTATGCCAACTGTATTCCCTTGACAGCCCTGTGATGTTGATGACATCTTCACTTACTAGATGAGTCAACTTAAGGCTTACAGATATTAAGAAACTTGCCAGTAAAAGCCAGGTACTGGTGGCTCACACCTGAAATCCTAGCTACTCAAGAGGCTGAGATCTGAGGATTACAATTTGAAGCCAGCCCAGGCAGGAAAGTCCATAAGACTCTTTATCTCCAATTAACCGCCAAAAAGATGGAAGTGGAGCTGTGGCTCAAGTGGTAGAGCATTAGCTTGAAAAAAAGCTAAGGAACAGCACCCAGGCTCTAAGTTCAAGCTCTAGTACTGGCACAAGGAAAAAGAAAAGATGTAAGCTGCCAGTAGTTTATAGCTCCTCAGAGTCTGTGATTCCATTAGTACCTCCGGATGCCTCTACCACAAGCCCAGTCTACCCTGTTCCAACTAGGGACCTCTGTTGTGTATGTGTACATCTATCTAAAATCAAGAATAGTTAAAAGCCCAGAGCTTGACTTCCTCTGCCTTCCTATTGGTCTTGAGGATTGGCTTAGGCCCAGCTCTAAGGTATGCCAGAATGCCTTCCAGCCATGACGTATAAGCGTGTGCTAGCAACAGTGCAAAGTGGGCTGTGATGTTCAACACAGCTCAAAGGCCACCTGTGGGCAGGACACAGAAGCTGAGAGTAGTGAGGGTGGTGTAGATCTTACCCCACAGCTGGAGTGGGTAGCAGGATGGTACTGCTTGCCGAGCCTGCAGCACTGTCCAGTGATGCTCGGACACGCTTCCCTGAGGAGCGACCCAGAGAGCTGCTGAGCTTGGTAGCAAGCCTCTTGGGAGCACCAGCCAGAGCCCCTTCTTCATCCACACAAGCCCCGTACAACTCCAGCCGCAGTTCAAAGTCTGGCCCTGCTTCAGTGCTGCAGAGGTACAGAAGGACAAAGAATGTGGTCACAGGACGGGCACACAGTAAAAGATGGGATACAAGTACTGAAGCTACACCAAGAAAACCAGGTACCCATCTTCCTCCTCCTCTTCCATGTCCCTACCCCAAATTGCCTTATGGGAGACTGGAGCAGAGTGGAGAAAGGAGGAGTTGTGATACTCACAAGAGCACATTGTTCTGAAAGGAGATGTCTGTGAGGGTCCTGTCCACCAGAATCATCTCTGTGTCCTGAATCTGTTCCCCTAGCTGCAGCAGCAGGAACACAGCCCAGCGGTGCAGGTCTGAATATACACACATACATACATACATACGTACATATCGGGGGTATGGAGTGTGTGTGTGTGTGTGTGTGTGTGTGTGTGTGTGTGTGTGTGTGTGTGTGTGTGTGTGTGTGTGTGTGTGTGTGTGTGTGTGTGTGTGTGTGTGTGTGTGTGTGTGTGTGTGTGTGTATACATACTCGCCACAAGAACCTTTAACTTCAGGGGCACTCCCAGGGTGTGGAACTCACCACCTTTGTTCTTGAAATATTCTGTGTCCTTCCACATGAGTGGAATCCGGAGGTCTAAGGGGCAGAGGGGTAGGAAAAGGGGTTGAGGAGATGACATGGCCAGATGAGGGGAGCTAGCAGCTGGGGCAACTGCTTCTTACCAGAGATGCAGACCCGGCCTCGGCATGGGGTGCGCTCAGCAGGCAGCCGGCTGTCAGAAGGCCTGTGGGTAGATCACCAGGTCCTGGCCTAGACTCCACACACAGTCTTCCCCTTCCCTTGCTCTGGTTCCCAAGGGCTCTGGAGCTCTCTGGTCCCAGAGTCCCAGCCCAGAGGTCTCTAGCCAGGCTTGTCATGGGACTGAGGGACTTTGATGGTGAGTTGTTGCCAGAACCCAGAGGTTTGCTGGGTTTCAAGACACTCCAGATCCTCTGCCTCAGCCCCCGGAATCCTGGGATTACAAGCATGCACTACCACCCCCAGCTTCATTTCTTCTTTGATATAGAAGTGCAACTAGGTCAGCCAGAATATAATTTGACCAATGTTTGATGAGATAAAAATAGCACAAGGGCTGGAAATGTGGCTTAGTGGTAGAGTGCTTGCCTAGCATGCATGAAGCCCTGGGTTTGATTCCTCAGTACCACGTACACAGAAGAAGCCAGAAGTGGTGCTGCAGCTTGATTGATAGGGTGCTAGCCTTGAGCAAAAAGAAGCTCAGGGACAGTGCCCAGGCATGAGTTCAAGCCCCAAGACTAGCAAAAAAAAAACATATATATGTATATATGTATACACACACACACACACATATCACAAGTAGGGAACATTTTTATTCCATTCACTATAGTCCCCTTGTCCTCTCCACTGCCCCTCCTTCCAAGTTTGATTTCTCATATACCTTCATGACTAGGTAAGTGGCACCTTCCCAGTGCCTGGGGCTCCCTAGAGCTCCACATATGCAGCATCCTCCCCTCCACACCCGTCACTGGGATTCTCTGAGCCTGTGTCCATCTCCAAAGGTGACAGCCAGTCTGTCCATACTTATTTATCATGGCACTCATATACTTTCTGTCTTAGTGATATGGCACTGATAGAAGTATATTTGGATTCCAGGAGTTGGGTTGGACCTCACACCTTCTTGTGAGGTGACCCAGGCAGAGCAGTGCCGCTGGCTGGCCACCTGAGGAGGCAGCATATGCCCAGAAGCAGCTGCCCTCCGTGCCTACTGGCCCCTTAGCTACAAGGGACAGCTGTAGAGTCTGCTTCATCTTCTGTTAGCTCCATGGTAAGCTAGCACCTGCCTTTGATTCAGCCACCATGGCTGGCACTATAAGTGAGGAGCTGGGACGATCTCTCCATGAGGGAGACTGCTTTGCCAGAAGTCAATTCTCCAAATGGCAACTTACCCAAAATGGCCAGTTGTCACAGCATCCCCTGAGCCACTTCACAGTGGGTGTGTCAGATGAGCAGAGTCTACCATCAGGGTACTGTGTTTCATATTCAGCAGCTAAACCCTCTTAGAATGTGTGATCTAATTTATACGAATGGGTAGCTTTCCTTTAAGTGGGTTTTTTAATGATTTGTTTTCCTGATTTCTGCTTCTGATGGTAGATCTCAGGTATAACAAACTATTGTCAATTGTTGTAAGTTGGTCATTTAACAAATTGGCCATTTGGTGAACTGGCTTTGAGAAAATTAGTTTTCCAGAAGCTAGCAAGCCAGACTTATCAGATCCCAGGTAAGACTTAGCAAATGAATGCTTTTGCTTGACTCGCCATCCATTAGACTTTCAGCTCCCATAGAGCTCCCAAATGAGCTTTACTGAGTCCAGCCAGCCCTAGCTACTCTAGATAATATACCACAGTGGAAAAACTCCAAAGTGTCCTCCATTCCCCACACAGGCCTTCCCAAGGAGGTGGTCTGCAGGGTGGTCCACACTGTAGCTTTTGCTGTAACACCATCACCTGGAAAGCCTCTTGCTCCCACTGAGGCCTTGCCTCCCCGTGCTCACCGCCGGCTGGTCTTCCCCAGCACCTGGGCCTCCTTGCGCCTCTGCAGCTCGCCCATGTAGCTTAGGATGCGGCTGTTGCACACCAGCAGGCTCTTGGTGGCCTCCAGAGTCTGCTCTCTCTGGGAACAGGCTGCCAGCAGCTTGCAGGCCCCTTCCCTCATCCGGATCTCATGGTCTAGCTTCCTCTGCAACTCTGTGTCCTAGCCAGGGAATGATGGAAAGGAAATGTCAGTCAGGGAACAGACGAAAGCACACCCCTTTCCCAGTCCCCAAGTTTACGAAAAACTGACATAAGGCTAATGGTTTATGCAATTCAAGAGCAAGTATAGAGCCAGATATGGTGGTTCATTCCTGCAATACCTGCACTCCAGAGGCTGATGCAGGAGGATCTCATATTTGAAGCCAGCCTGTTCAAAGCCTGCTTAAAGTTCTAATCTAGTCTGAGCTACCCAGTGAAGATCCTATTGCAAAACAAAACTTAAAAAAGAAAAAAACAAGCCTTGATCTCACCCAAAACTGCTCAAGAATAATCAGAAAAGCCCTATAGAAATAGTCTTCTTATTCATTTGATGTTTAGGAATACAAATTCCTTCTGCCTCTTTTGAACACAATTTGGATTTGTATATCCTTTCTTCTAACTATCTAATAACTAAGTTTATTTTACAGATATAGTTAACATATTTAAGTAGACAAAGCCATATGTATAAAAATATTCACCCAACATTGTTTCATTGTTTTTAAAATTATTTTATTTTAGTACCAGTACTGGAGCTTGAAGTCAGGGCTTCAGGCTCTTACTTAGCTTTTTTGCTCAATGCTAGCACTCTACCACTTGAGCTACACCTCCACTTCCATTTTTTTGCTGGCTAATTGGAGGCAAGAGTCTCTTAGATTTTTCAGGTTAGCCTCAAACTGCAATACTCAAATCTTGTCCTCCTAACTAGCTTGGTTTACATGTGTGAGCTACCAGTACCAGCTTAACCATTAGTCTAAAGGAGTTAAAGCCCTTCAGTAGGACATTGGTTAAGTAAGTTACAACATCTCTACCATGTAATATTGCGGAAATTAAAGAATAAGTTAGACATATGTATACAGATTTTTAAAAACTCAAGCCAGGCACAGGTGGCTCACACCTGTAATCCTAGCTATTCAGGAGGCTGAGATCTGAGAATTGTGGTTCAAAGCCAGCCCGGGAAGGAAAGTCCGTGAGACTCTTATCTCCAGTTAACCACCAGAAAATTGGAAGTGGTGCTGTGGCTCAAGTGGTAGAGTGCTCACCTTGAACTGAAGAGCTGAAGAGCTGAGGGACAGACCCAGATCCAGAGTTCAAGCCCCACCACCAACAAAACAAACAAACAAACACTCCAAAATCTGTAGCATGAGAAAAGAACAATATCATACAAGCTATAATTCATGTGTGATATATGTACTTATGTGTGTATATTTTCATGTACAGATACACAGGTGTGCATACTTAGTCACCAAAGTTTGTGATCCTGGGAACCTGGATGGGAAAAGAGATTTAGGGGAACAGTGAAGACACATATAAAGTGGTATGCTCCCATAAATCTTCATTTATGCCGCACAAAACCCTATATGCACTTCCAAATAGGACATCCTCTGTGTGTTCTAGCCCTCTGAGCTTGGGAGATAAGGTCAGAGTGAAGAATTGGAATGAGAAAATAAGTGGTTTAAGAGTGAGGAGCTGGACAGGTCATGCCTAGGGGTCAAAGAAGAGGTCCTGGGAAAAGCACCAAGAAAGAGAAGTAGTGGTACTTAAAAAGCACCGGATAGATTACCCAGCTCCTCTAAGCCTTTGTTTTTCCACCTATAAAATGGAGATGGAAATAGTCCCCACATCCTAGAATTGTGAGGACTCACAGGCTGTAAAACACTCTGCACAAAGCCGAGCACACAGTATATATAAGTGATAGGAATGCTGGTTTTCACCACAATGCTACTTTTGGCAGGAGTAGATTTTACCCAATGAATACTGGAGCATCCATCCCCGTGCTGTCCAGCTGGGAAAGGAGAGCTGTAGACATTAATGGCTGCTCCAGATGTGCCTTGTCATGGCATAAATGCACTCCCAGGAAATAGACCCTGTTTGTTTCTGGCTGAGGTGATCCCAGGTGGCTTCCAAGAGGAGGTGGAAAACAGATGGGACAGGACATAGGCAAGTGGAGACATCCAGTTGGAAGAGGACAGTGAATGTGACCCATTCAGACCTGATCCCTCATCCCAGGTCGCCTTCTGTTCCCTGGTGGTTCCAGCCTTCAAGTGTCCAAGATCTGAGCACCTCTTCCAAAAAGCCTTGGCCAGCCTGCCTGCAACTTCTTCCTTCAGTGTTTTCTGAGCCAATGTGTTTGGCTGGACTGTCAGCATCTTCAACACTATCCACCATCCATCTCCCAAAACAAGCAACCCCGTCGCAAAGTGACCCTCCTCCTGGAAGCCCACCCAGCTGGCATGGCCCCTCCCAGTCTAGCTTTGTCTGTCGGCAGCAGGGTTCTACCTCTGCTAAGCATCGTTGATTGCCAACCCCTACCCCACTTTATATCCCGTTTGTTTCTACCCTAAGTACCCCCGCCCCCATACATTAACTCCAAAGAGAACCAGGAAGCCAGTGGCATCCTCAAGTCCCTCCCGGCTAGCCTAGCCCCAGTCCAAGCACTCACGGATCCTTCCCTAGCCCTGTCCATTGCTCCGTGTGGCACAGGGGTTCCAGGGAGCAGCACTAGCCCGCGGAGCCCGCTGGGGCCCGAGGGCCGCAGCCGCGGGGAATCTGAGCAGCCCAGCGCCAGTGCAGCATCTGTAGCGCCTCCGCCTGCGGCGCTCGCTCAGGGCGCGGGTGACATCAGATCCCAATTGCCGCGAGAGTGGCTGTGGGGCTCCGGACGCCCACAGCCCCTCCAGGAGCCTGGCCCTTGCGGTTGCACAGGACCTTAGGGAGCGTCCGCATCACCTTGGAAAGGGCGCTGGGCCCTTAGGGAGGCGCGGGACCAGTCCAAGGTGACCCCTTGCTGGGGAAGGGGCAAAGCTGGTGGGGGGCTATATGAAATGGGCTCACTGGAGCCCCAGAGATGGCTCTAGATGCAGCATGGGGCCCACGCGTCTAGCCCATTTGCCCACCACCTTCCAGCCTCAAACCCACTCTCCCAGGACTCAGGGTCAGCAGTGCCTTAGAAAACTGGCTCCCAGCCTTTTGTATAGAGAATCTCAGAAGCGCACTCAGGTTCTGGGATCTTCTGCTTTGTCATCTCCTTACCCCAGGGAACATTCCTTGTTGCTTCCTCCCCAACCTGACCCTACATGGTCCCCAAACATAGACAGCATTTCCTGGGAAAAAGCAGTTGAGTCTCAGCGGGACCAGGGTCAGATCCCTTGGGGTAGAAAGAGGAGGAGTCATGGGCAGAAGCCCCAGAACATACTAGACCCTCTGTAGACATCCCCACCCTTCCCAGACTTCCTGCTCTGCTTCTCACCACCTTCTGTGCCTTTCTGAATCTTCAACAAAGCCTAAGTTCATTTCCCTGGGAAGCTGTGAGCATCTAAGCTCCGGAGTATCAGTCTGTGTCCAGGTTTTTTTGTTGTTGGTGGTGGTCGTCGTGGGGCCTGAACTCTGGGCCTGGGCACTGTCCCTCAGCTCTTCAGCTAGGCTAGCACACTTGAGCCACAGGGCCACTTCTGGCTTTTTCTGTTTATGTGGTACTGAGAATCGAAACCAGGGCCTAATGCATGCAAGGAGCCACCTTCCCAGCCCATGTGTCCAGGTATTTTGTGAACATTAAATGGCAACAACTGCTCTACCTAGCCTAGCACATGTTTAAAAATAAACTTCCCCTCCCTGTACTTTCAACTTGTCATCTCCTCCAAAATGTCTTCTTGGATTTACTCCTCCAGAACTAGCTTATCATCATTCCTGGAAATGTTAATCATTCTCTCTTTTGAGGGCTTGCTGGATTTGAGGAAAAAGAACACAATCTCCTCAGCCTGTGGCTATAGGAAAGTTGCCCATAGTAAAAACTAAGCCCCTCTTTTGCCTTAGATCTTAGGCAGACCTCCAATAGAGAGAATAATAATAAACCTGGGGGATGGGGAGGAGGTCTAGGGCAAAATTTAAACATTTATATATTCTGTTTATATAATCTGACCAACCCTTCTATGAAACATTCTTTGATGATAGAAATATTCAGTAACCATCTTAGCACATGATATATACTTTGAGCAATTGAGGAACTAAATGTTAATTTAATTTTTTTTTTGGTCGGGTGTGGGGCTTGACCTCTGGACTTGGGCGCTGTCCCTCAGCTCCTTAGCTCAAGACTACTTCTCTACCACTTGAGCCACAGTGCCACTTCCAGCTGTTTCTGCTTATGTGGTACTGAGGAATCGAACCCAGGGCCTTATTCATGGGAGGCAAGCACTCTACCACTGAGCCACCTTCCCAGCCCATTAATTTATTTATTTATTATTTTTTAAGATAAGGGCTGCGTTTCCCAGGCTGATCCATAATGGTGGATCCTCCTGGGATTACAGGTATTGGCCACCATACCCACCTTGTGTGTGTGTGTGTGTGTGTGTGTGTGTGTGTGTGTGTGTGTACTGAGGCGTGTGTGTGTGTGTGTGTGTGTGTGTGTGTGTGTGTGTGTGTGTGTACTGAGGCTTGAGCTCCAGGCCTGGGCCATGTCCTTTAGCTTTTTCACTGAAAGCTAGCATTCTACCACTTGAGCCATTGCTCTGCTTCTGGCATTTTAGTGGTTAAATGGAGATAAGAAGCTCACAAACTTTCCTGCCCAGGCTAGCTTCAAGCCAAGATTCTCAGATCTCTGCCTCCTGAGTAGCTAGAATTACAGGTATCAGCCACTAGAGCCCAGACCAGTTTTAATTTTAACTAAGTAAAATTAAGATTGATTGTGTGCAGATGTAACTAGTAACAGACAGTACAGAGGACTAGGGATGGTAATAGATTTTATCTGATGTACAAATACAGGACAACTTGTGTAATGTCAGAATCTCAACTCATTTAGCATCTTTCTGCAAAATAAAGGTGACCTTCCCTAGGCAAACACATTAGAGTGTTCCATCCCGATGCAGCAGAAACCAGACCAGGACTGGCACTATGAGAAGGTACAACCTGCACAGTTTATGCAAAGGCTACACCAAGAAGGAGTCTGAGGCACTATCTAGGCTCACTGGCCCCATAATTGGACTAGCTAGATTCACTCTGGTCCAGGGAGTGGAACAGGGGCCGCACAGGCAGCTTCTGATCACCACCATTTAAAATCACCCTTTCCATCATTCTTCATCATAAACAAACATGTATTTGTGTGCCAGTACTGGGGCTTGAACTCAGGGCCAGGGTACTGTCCTTGAGCTTTCGTGCTCAAAGCTAGCATTCTACCACTTGAGCCAGAGCAACACTTCCAGGTTTTTAGTGGCTAATTGGAAGTAAGAGTCTTATGAACTTTGCTGCCAGGACTGGCTTTGAACCAAAATCCTCAAATCTAGGCCCTCTAAGTAACTAGGATTACAGGCATGAACGACCAGTGTCTGGCTTAAACACTTTAATCTACTCCCTCATGACTACAACATGAACACCCACCCACCTGGTGGTCTTTTTTTGGGGGGGGTCCGGTCATGGCCTGAACTCTGGGCCTGGGCGCTGTCCCTCAGCTCTTCAGCTCAAGGCTAGCACTCTACCACTTGAGCCACAGCGCCACTTCCGGCTTTTTTCTTATGTGGTTCTGAGGAATCGAACCCAGGGCCTCGAGCATGCAAGGCAAGTGCTCTACCACTGAGCCACCTTCCCAGCCCCCTTTCACTACTTTTCTTGCCATACCTTTTCCCCCAATCCTCTTTCCACCACCCAGTTTATTCTTTACTCGTCTAATGGTTTTAAATGACTTTAAAAACCATTGACTAGTCTTTCCTTCACTTAAAAACCCTTCAATAACGGCTGGGAAGGTGGCTCAGTGGTAGAGCGCTTGCCTTGCATGCCTGAGGCCCTGGGTTCGATTCCTCAGCACCACATAAGCAAAAAGAAAAAGCCGGAAGTGGTGCTGTGGCTCAAGTGGTAGAGTGCTAGCCTTGAGCTAAAGAGCTGAGGGACAGTGCCCAGGCCCAGAGTTCAGGCCCCACGACCGGACCCAAAACAAAACAAAACAAAAAAAACCTTCAATAGCACATCATACCTAAAGTACAATCTGAGAACTTTACCATGGTATTCCAGCCTGTAAGATCTAGCCCTGCCCATAAGTTCAAATCCAATTACATATTAATCACACTGGCTTACCTTCACTCCCATAAAAGCATCAACCTCATCCTCATCTCAGGGCATTTGCCCTTGCTATGCCCTCTATCTGGAATGCCTTCCTTCCAATCATCAGATCCAATCATCTCCAAATTCTTCCAGATTTCCACATCTCCTGCTGCCTTTCAACATGATGTTGATTACATTCCTGTTTTCACCATATTTTCACTAACAAATATCACATTTGTTATGTGTTTACATGATTATTATCCATTCTTCCACAAGAATTGACCTTTCTTGTTTTGTTTGCTGATGTGTCCCATGCTATGGAAAGGAGCTTGGTACACAGTAGGTGTTCAATACATATATTTGAGATCAACCACCACAAATAAGTAGGTGAATAAATAACTCCAGGCAATCTCCAGGGCCTGAAGAAGTATTTACTCCTGGCTCAGCATTTCCTTTCTCTTCTCTAGCAAGGCTACATCCTTCCTTCAAAGCTTTCCCATGCTGAACTCCTCTTTTCATCCTTTCCCTCAAGGGAGTCCTGGTCCCAGGACATCTACAACCACCCACAGAGCTTCCCAAAATTGGTGTGGAGACCCTGCTTTCAATTTACATGTTCTTATGGGTGAAAATGGGCCCAGGTCCACACACTGCTAGGAAGTCCTAACAAACAGAACTACCTGTCCCTCTCCCTGCCTTGGGTAAGCCCCTGTGCCCACCCCCACTAGGGACAGGCAAGGCTGAGACAGACTGGGACGCAAATGGAAGAAGTGTGTAGTCCAGGGGTAGAAACATTACCTCCAGGCTCTGTGCCATCTGTCGAATGTAGAGCATATTCAGGTCCTCCAGGATGTGCAATCTGTCCTGCATCTCTGTGCCCCCCAGAGTCCCTTCCCTTATCAACCCCTCCAGAGCCGGGGAAGGTGGGTAAGTAATGTCCTACAGTCCCTCCTTCCAAAACTCCCCCAGTCTTGAGCGAGGTGGCCAGCTCTTGAGCAGAAAGCAGAGGCCCCCCCTGCCCTTCTGCGCTCCTGTTAGACCGCTCTGGCTGCAGTGACAAAATTTCCTTTCCTATTGCTGTTCCAAGGCCTTGGCAGGATCCAGGAAGGGGAAAAAAGGAAAGTGAGGATGAGCGGGGTCCTGGGAAGGGAGGCCAGCTGCAGAGGGGGCTCTGGGCACACAGTGTCCAGTCTTGCTTTGGTGGCAGCTGTTCTCCCAGCTGTGGAAGAAAAAGGCCTTTTCATTCGCCCTCTGGCCCCTCCCCAGCTCCCGCCCACCTCCCTGGCCTGGTGGACAGAGAATCTGTGTGCCCGGAGGGCAGTGAGGGGCAGGCACAGCTGGAAGGGGGCAGGGAGGGACCTTCTCATGCAGATTCTCCGGAGCCCTAGCGTTTGCTGGGAGGTTGGAGCTCTCTAAAAGGGGCCTCTGGCTTAGTTTAAGAGTTAGAAAGAAGAGCGACAGAAGCAGGCACTTGAGCAGAGAAGAGCCCAGAGTGGGGCAAAGAGGTGAGTCGGTAATGTGGCCCTGCCCCCCGGCCACCCCTTCCAACTCGGCCCCCATCTAGCCCGCCCCACGATTACCTCGCTTTTCCACCAGAAGGGAGGATAGGGGTGTGCCTGACTGCTGCTGCCTGCTCCCCTCGGAGGGCCCCTTCCCTTCCAGACAGGAAACCAGCCCCGAGTCCCAGCCAGCTGCAGCCTTGCCCCCCCTCTACCCCTGGCCCACGAAGTCACACTCGGCCCGGGCCGGCGGGCGCTGTGGCTCCGCCCCAGCTCCTCGGCGCCGGCCCCCGAAGGCCAGCGGGACAGATCTCAGGGGGTGGCACTGGCTTTCAGGCCACTCCTCCTGGTGCCTGGCCTCGCCCGACTCCCCCCACGCAGGGTCCGGCAGACCGACGAAGGCCCGCTCCCCCAATCCACTAACTTCTGACTCAGTGACAGTTTGGGGCACGGGGCAAGAGTGTGAAAGGGCCTTTGTTCTAGGCAGCCAGGAGGAAAAGGGCAGAAGCCAGGCCTGGAATACCAGCCCGAGGGAGAGCCACCTCACTTAACCCTTTCCAGGCCCCAGAGGGAAGAAGCGGTTGGCATTGGGCAGTCCTGGGCCAAGTGTGGGGCCGACCTTGGGAGCGGGAGCGGCTTTGGCTAGGTGGCAATGCACCTTCTCCAGCGGCGCACGCAGCCTCTCGGGACTCAGCCTCACCCCTCCCGTCCCCCCTACACGAGTGAGTTACGGTAGAGTTCGGCCACCCACCGATGGGTGGTGGCCCTAGCCTGGAGGCTGGACTCCTCTTAAGACCCAGGAAAGGAGGAGAAAGTTTGGCAGTGAGAAATACTCCATCGAGTTCACACACACACACACACACACACACACACACACACACACACACACACACACGTGTGCTGCCCTTCAGGGAAGCCTTAGGGAGAGGTTCAAAGCCTCAGCCCTGGCCTGGGGGTTGAAAGGGTTGACAGAGGCAGGCCCAGAAGGTGCCGATGGCCAGGATCGACCAACCCACGAGTGGCCAGGTTAAGACCCCCAGGGTATGGAGCTCATGCCTGGCTGCTCACCGCCCGGGGTTGAGCAGAAGTCTGGGAAGAGCTGGCGTTCAAACCTATTTTGGAAATCCAGCTTCGAGATTTTCTATTAGAGCTCACCCCAGACTCCCCAACACCCCCCCCCGCCCCAAGAAGAGGGAGATCACCGTAACCAGGCCTTAGAAACGTGAGGCCGCACTGGCACGATTCACGTGCAGGCTGTCCGCACTTTTTAAGTCCGCAGCTCCGGCCAGGGTGGACCCAACGGGTGGCGTCTCCGCCCCTGGGCGTGCGCGGGCGAGGGCGGGCGCCGGGGCGGCCCCGGCTGTCTGCGGGAGCCGGGAACGAGCTAAGCAGGTCGCAATCGCTCACCTCGGGCTGGTCGCAGAAGAGGCTCAGTCGGAAGCGGCCTCGTTTGAATTCCATCTCCAGGGCGGAGCCCCTGGCCACGGTCACCCGGCTCCGGTGGTTTCGAGAGAACATGCTGGCTACCCGGGCACCTTTGCACGTCCAGTGTGCTTCCTGGCGCTGTCTCTGACCAGCTTCTGTCCCTCGACGCCCTCCCTCCCTCCCTCCCTCCAGTCCAGCTGGGAATCTCCAGCTGCCCGGTTCCCAAACTCCGCCCCCGGAGACGACACCTGGGCTGGGCAGGGTGCGGCACCCTCCTCTTCCACCCCCGCCGAAGGCCCTGCCCGCCGAACCAGTATGCCGGCGCCCGGCAACTCGGGCTCCACAGTCCCAGAGCCAAAGGCACCCAACGCTCCGCCAGCACTGCGTGGGCGCATCCTGGCTTCCGGCCGGAGTCAGAAGCCTTACCTGGGCATGGGGAGGGGTCAAGAACGCCCCGCCCCCGCCAGCCGCCCCCACCTGTCAAGTCCGAGGCCCTGGGCGCGCGGAAAATCCCCGCCGTCACATGGATGGCGCGTTGCCCACCTCCGGTTGTAGCCCAGCGCAGGCCTGCCAAGCCTCGTCCCTAGGCGGCTTCAGTAGCGATCATTTCAACTTTAATCCCACAGGTCTCTCTCCTCCATGGGACTCCCCTCCACCGCAACCTGACCTTGTGGAAGGGCCACAAGACTTACTCCAGTTCCTTCATTGACTGAGTCTGGAGTCGGGCCTCAACCATTAGGCTTTTTTGTTCTATGGTGATACTGTTATTCTCCCTATTCCTGAAGATGCTTCAAGGATTGTATATGAGAATGCGAAGAAAATACCCAGTTCAGCACCTAGCACAAACCAAGCGGCTCTTAATTGGAGTTGTGGAAGAGAGAGCCCGTGTAACACCTTTGTTCCTCTAAATGAAACCAGTAGCTTCAACTCCCAGACCTTAAGTTCCTTAGGAGAGAGAGGGCTTTCATGACTTCAGTTTTGGCTACCTCTCTCTCAGTCGCTCTGCTGATTAGATGAAACAGGATTGGTGAGCACTCCCTGCTTCTGCAAAAACAGAGTTCCCTCCTCTTCCCCAAAAGCTCGATGAGACTGAAAAATGGCAGACTCTCTTGGAGGCTTCAGAACTTACTGGGCCGAACTTGAAAGAGGGCCAGGCTCCTGTATAAAAGCTGAGCTGGAGCCAGGTACATTTTAGCTGGGAGGGAGTCCAAGTTAGAACTTCTCAGTCACCCAGCAGAGCAGCTGAGACACGTTTAATATTGAGATGGTGAAAGCCTTCGCCCTTTTAAGGTCTGGGCTCAGGTAGCTGAGGCTGCTAGTGTCCCACCCAGGGAAAGCTAAATTAAAATTACTTCAGAGAAAGAGAAAATGTACCAATGTATTGAACTGAAATGTGCAGAGGACAAGCTTTAAGTATGGCTTCCCAGAGGCATTGAGCGCCTGGAGGATCGATTCATTTCTTTACATCCCCTGAGTGTGCTTTCCTCCATATTGCCTGTACCTCCCGCAACATAACAAAATTCCTAGGTCTACATCTTCTCCAGCTTAAATTTAAAAAGAAAACGTCTGCTGCCCAAGGCTCCTACACATGTCTGTGATTCACTGTGAGCGATTTGGAATTGTTCATCCATCCCAAACCAATCATTGTAGCCAGAGGGTTGGCTAGACCTGAACCAGTCACTGTGGATAAGGGAGTTCTGTGCACCAGCTGGCCAGACCTGAGTCAATTTGTGCACTCCTGGAGATGAATTAGAACTCAATAACGTGGGGAAGAGAGAGAGGCAAACAGAAACAGAGAGACAGAGACAGAGATGAAGAGAGAAAGAGGAGTAGGTATATCAAAAATGATGGACAGGAAAAACAACAAATATCCTCTAACATGCAGAAAGGAGCTGTAGTCACAGGAAAGGCAGACCAAAGGTTTTACAGGGCTAGAGGCATGCTCCAAGTAATAGAGCACCTGCGGAACAAGCGTAGCAAGCATGAATCTCTGAATACCACCAGAGGTAGCAGAGGTAGCTATGAAGTCCATGGTATCTGAGATGAACCTCAAAAGGAAACAAGGAAAAGCATCATTTCTTAACAATTACCAGGTCAAGTGCCAATGGTCCCCACCTGAAATCCTTGCTTCTCTGGAGGCTGAGGTCTGAGAACAGTGGTTCAAAGCCAGCCCAGGCAGGAAAGTCTATGAGACTCATATTCCAATCAACTACCAAAAAGCTGAAAGTGGAGCTGTGGGCTCAAATGGCAGATCACCAGCCCTAAGTGAAAAGGCTAAGGGAGAGCACCCAGGCTGAGTTCAAGCCCTAGGATCCACTGTCATTCCTTTAAACTGTAAGCTCTTCAGGGAAGGACAATCTGTCTTCTCCACTATTTTGTCTCAGAATCTGGCTCAACAAATGCTTAATAAACTTTAGTTGAAGTAAATAAAGAAACAAGCAAATTTGAGAATGACATTAAGATAAGCCAACTTGTTAAACTAAAATAATTTACTTCTAATGTTTATTTTTAAACTCAGAATGCAGTTTTTCCAATAAAATCTTACCCAGAATATGTGAAATTAATTTGAGTCAGAATACTGTTCTGGAAGCAGGTACCAGAGCTTCATACGTGTCCTTCCCTCTAGCTCTTAACCCTCTGCCCCACAGTAAGAATGGGCTTTGTGGAAGGGTTTGAAAACACTGATTTATTTTTTTACCCTGGAAAGAGGTAAAAGAACCTGTTTTTTTTTTTTTTTTCTTTTGTCAGCTGCAGGGCTTGAATTCAGGGCTTAGGCGCTGTTCCTGAGCCTCCTTGTGCTCAAAGCTAGCACTCTACCACATGAGCCACAGCACCACGTCTGGTTTTTTGTTTTGGCTCTTTTTTTCTGTGGTTTTTTTTTTTTTTTTTGTCAGCTGTGGGGTTTGAACTCTGGGCCTGGGTCCTCAGCTCTTCAGCTCAAAGCTAGCACTCCACCACTTGAGCCACACTGCCACTTCCCATTTTTTGGTGGTTACTTGGAGATAAAAGTCTCAGGGACTTTCCTACCGGGGCTGGCTTTGAACTGTGATCTCAGATATCAGACTTCTTAGTAGCTAGGATTATATACGTGAGCCACTGGAGCCTGGCTACTTCCAGTTTTTGAGTGGTTAATTGAAGATAAGAGTCTCACAGGGACTTTTCTTCCTAGGCTGGCTTTGAACCATGATCCTCAGATCTCAGCCTCCTGAGTAGCTAGGGTTACAGGTGTGAGCCACTGGCGCAAGGCCAATCTTTTTTTTTTTTTTCCGGGGGGCAGATGTTAGGGTTTAAACTGGGGGTCTTATGCTTGCAAGTCAGGAATCCTACCACTTGAGTCCCACCATCATCGTGTGTGTGTGTGTGTGTGTGTGTGTGTGTGTGTGTGTGTGTGTGTGTGTGTGTGTGTGCATGCATGTGTGCATGCACTAGTCCTGGTACTTGAATTCAATCTGGACACTGAGCTTTTTTTGGTCAGTCGTGGGGCTTGAACTCTGGGCCTGGACACTGCCCCTAAGCTCTTCAGCTCAAAGCTAGTGCTCTACCACTCGAGCCACAGTGCCACTTCTGGCCTTTTCTATTTATGTGGTGCTGAGGAATCAAACCCAGGGCCTCATGCATGCGAAGCAAGCACTCAACCACTGAGCCACCTACCCAGCCCCGACGCTGAGCTTTTTTGCTCAAGATTTGTGCTCTACCATTTGAAAGTCATTGCTCCATTTCTGGCTTTTTTGGTGGTTAATTGGAGATACGAGTCCTACCCTGCCTGGTTTGGAATTGTGATCCTCAGATTTCAGCCTACTGAATAGCTAGAATTACAGGCATAAGCCACCAATGCCTGACATATCAGACCTTTTTTGCTCTTTCTTTGTTTCTTTCCTTTTTTCCTTTCTTTCTTTCTTTCCTTTTTTCCTTCCTTCCTTCCTTCCTTCCTTCCTTCCTTCCTTCCTTCCTTCCTTTCTTCCTCCCTCCCTTCCTTTTTCTTTCTTTCTTTCGTTCGTTCATTCGTTCGTTCTTTCTTTCTTTCTTTCATCTTTTGGGCCAGCATGAACCATAATCCTCCTATTTACTCTTCCCTGCTGGGATGACAGACTCCTGATGTCATGTCCAGCTTTTTATTGCTTTCAATAGAGTCTTTTGAATTTTAGTACAGATTGGCCTTGAACTGGCCTTGAGTCCTCATGATGTAACTAGGATGACAGGCACGAGCTACCAGTGCTAGCTAAAATAGATGTTTTGTCTTTTCTTTTCTTTTGGTATGGGGATCCAACCCAGGATGTTGCACTTGCTAGGCAAGGCCAGAGCAGATTTTTTTTTTTTTTTTGTCAGTCATGGGGCCTGAACTCTGGGCCTGGGCGCTGTCCCTCAGCTCTTGAGCCACAGCACCATTTCCAGATTTTTCTGCTTATGTGGTGCTGAGGAATTGAATCCAGGGCCTCATGCATGCAAGGCAAGCACTCTACCACTGAGCCACCTTCCCAGCCCCCACATCAGATGCTTTGAAAGGAAGATGAGCTTAAATTCTTTCTTAAATTGTGTGCACATTATGGTTAAGAATTTTGGAAAACATAATTTGACAGTTTCTTGTGCAAAGTAGTTAGAGGGACTGTGTCTAAGGTCAATGAAGCCAGTCAACAGTGCTCCCAACCTAGGAAGGAGAAATAAAAGCCAAAATTTCTGTGGATTTATTTGTTTACTGCTACTACTAGGACTTGAACTCAGGGCTTGGGCCCTGTCTCTTAGCTGTTTTGTTCAAGGTTTTACTATTTGAACTACAGCTTTACTTTGACTTTGGGTGGTTAATTGGAGATGAGTCTCATGGACTTTTCCTTCTTTTTGGGGGGGGAGGGTCCGGTCGTGGGGCCTAAACTCTGGGCCTGGGCTCTGTCCCTCAGCTCTTCAGCTCAAGGCTAGCGCTCTACCACTTGAGCCACAGCACCACTTCTGGGTTTTTCTTTTTGCTTATATGGTGCTGAGGATTCGAACCCAGGGACTCAGGCATGCAAGGCAAGCACTCTACCACGGAGCCACCTTCCCAGCCCGTACTTTTCCTTCTTGAGCTGGCTTCAAACCATGATCCTCAAGATCTCAGCCTCCTGAGTAGCTAGAATTATAGATATAACCCACTAGTGCCTGGCTTGTGGATCTTTTTTAGTTTGTTTTTTGTTGGTTGTGGGGCTTGAACTCTGGGCTGAGGCACTGTCCCTCAGCTCCTCAGCTCAAGGCTAGCACTTGGCCATTTGAGCCATAGCACCAATTCCTGTTTTCTATAATTTATTGGAGATAAGAGTCCAAGCTGACTTTGAACCTCGATCCTCAGATCTCAGCCTCCCAGGTAGCTAGGATTACAGGCATGAGCCACTGGCACCTGGCTCTGTGGATTTATTAAATTAAGCACTGTGGCTCAAAGTGAGCACAAAGAGGCCCGGGAAAGCACCCAGGTCCTGAGTCAAGCCCCACGACCGACTGAAAAAAAAAAAGGTAGAAATTTACAACAAAATAAATTAAAGCATATATTAAGCTTGGTATGTAGAATCACACCTATAATCCTAGCCTGTTCAGGAGGCTTAGATCTGAGGACTGAGGTTCAAAGCCAGCGTGGGCAAACAAATTTGTGTGAAAATCTTATTTCCAATTAACCATCAAAAAGATGGAAGTGGGGCTGGGAATGTGGCTTAGTGGTAGAGTGCTAGGATTACAGGTGTGAGCCACCGGCACCTGGCTTTCTTACATCTTACTAGTATCACTTGGAGTTATTTATATCATGTGTGGTAGGAATGGTATGTACTTCCCACCTCTTCACAGCTCTGTCTTGAACTAGCGGTAGTTAGAGTGTTTACACAACAGAAATGAGTGGACATTACAAATTGCTGCTGTTTTTTTTCAACCCTAGGGATCTTTTGTTAAATATTTACCAGCAGGCCAGTGGTTTAGTGTACAAGTCTTACCAACTTTCCCCTTTTGATTATGTCAGTATATGTATATTCTTGATTATAATGTATGTATTTGGGGAAGGTGTTATGGATCTTGCAGGATTCAAATTATCTTCCTCTTTCTGCACAGTCTTCCACAGAATATTGGTTGATAGCAGCTAGAGAGCCTTTATCTTCTCTCTCACTCCTTTATAGACCAGGGTCTAAGGTCAACAAATGAAAGTTCTCAATTGAACTTTGTATCTTGGAGTGTTAATAAGACTCAAAGAGAGTTCATGCTACACTCACATCAAGATGTGGGTGGTGATGGCAGCAGGGAATGGTTACTAGCAAATCTGACATGACTTTAGTGTGGCCTGGCTACAACCATAGGCTTATGTTCCTACTGCCTGGCCTGACTTGATTCTCATTCCTTATCTGCATGGAGTACAAGATGAGAACAGTACAAGATGTAGTGTTATAAAGTTGTTTACTTGGCTGGGAATGTGGCTTAGTGGTAGAGTACTTGCCCAGCATCCATGAAGCCCTGGGTTTGATTCCTCAGTACCACATAAATAGAAAAATCTGTAAGTGGTGCTGTCGCTCAACTGGTAAAGTGCTAGCCTTCAGCACAGAGAGGCTCAAGCACAGAGCCCAGGCCCCAAGTTCAAGTCTCAGGACTGGCAAAATAAATAAATAAATAATAAAGTTGTTTACTTGATTATTTATTTATTTTGTCAGTTGTGGGACTTGAACTCAGAGCCTGGGTGCTGTCCCAGATAAATTTTATTTTGCTGAAGGCTAGTGCTCCACAACTTTGAGCCACAGTGTCACTTCCAGTTTTTTGTTTTTGTTTTTTGGTCCTGGGGCTTGAACTCTGGGCTTGGGCGCTGTCCTTGTGCTCTTCAGCTCAAGGTGAGCACTCTACTGCTTGACGCTTGAGTCACAGCACCACTTCCAGTTTTCTAGGTGTTTATTGGAGATAAGAGTCTCACAAACTTTCCTGCCCGGGCTGGCTTTGAACCTGGTTCCTCAGATCTCAGCCTCCTGAGTAGCTAGGATTACAGGCGTGAGCCACCAGAGCCCGGCTTCACTTCCAGTTTTTCAGTGGTTAATTGGAGATAAGAGTCTCATGGACTTCTTGCCCTAGCTGGCTTTGAACTGCAATCCTCAGATCTCAGCGCCTGAGTAGCTAGGATTACAGGCATGAGCCACTAGCACCCAGCTTAAAGAGCTTTTTTTTTAAAGTACTAAAAAAAAATAGAGACATCATAGAGACACAGAAGTCAGCCAGGGATGACCACTTGCCAAACCTAGCACAAATTTTGACATTGAAATAAAATCATAATAGCAATGAATTACAACCCATTGACTGTACTGGGCACCCAATGGTACCCACCTACAATTCTACCTACTCAGGAGGCTGAAATCTGAGAATCACAATTCAAAGCCAGTCCAGGCAAACAAATCCTCAACATTCTTTTTTTTTTTTTTTGGGGGGGGGGGGGTCCGGTCGTGGAGCATGAACTCTGGGCCTGGGCGCTGTCCCTCAGCTCTTCAGCTCAAGGCTAGAACTCTACCACTTGAACCACAGCATCACTTCCGGCTTTTTTTTCTGCTTATGTGGTGCTGAGGAATCAAACCCAGGGCCTCATGCATGCAAGGCAAGCGCTCTACCACTGAGCCACCTTCCCAGCCCTGAACCACCAGTTTTAATGTGTTTATTTAGATTAGTACAGCTTCCCATTGTAGTCAGTGGGTTTGTGGGGGGTGTTGTTTTGTGCTGGTGCAGAGCCTGCTGGTAAAAAGCCTGCCTTGAGTGAAAAACCCAAGAGTGTCAGACCCAGAGCTCAAGCCCCAGAAATAGAACAAAAACAAAGAAATCGAGGAAATTTCCTAGACTATGGGTATAGCTCAAGTGGTATAATACATAATCAGCAATTACAAAGTCCTGAATTCAAACCCCAGTACCACCACCAAATAAATACATAAACCAGGTAACCAGAGGGGATAGATGAGATTAGGAGAGATGGAGGAGAAATATGGAAGGGTAACATTGATCAAGGTGCATTATACTCTGGGCTGGGAAGGTGGCTCAGTGGTAGAGCGCTTGCCTTGCATGCCTGAGGCCCTGGGTTCCATTCCTCAGCACCACATAAGTAAAAAGAAAAAAGCCGGAAGTGGCACTGTGTCTCAAGTGGTAGAACGCTAGCCTTGAGCTGAGAGCTGAGGGACAGCGCCCAGGCTCAGAGTTCAGGCCCCACGACCGGACCCCCCCCCCCAAAAAAAAAGATGCATTATACTCATCAATTAAAATGTTGCTGGGCATGGGTAGATCATGCCTATAATCCTAGCTGCACATCAAGCTGAGATCTGAGGATTGTGGTCCAAAGCCAGCCTGAGCTGTAATTAGGGGTGTGGCTCAAGTGGTAGAGCACTAGCCTTCAGCACACAAACAAACAAACAAAACCCAGGTACAATACCCAGGCCTTGAGTTCAAGCTCCAGGAACAGCACACACATACATACGTGCACAAAAATGGATATGTTGAATTGAAACTCCTATGTAAAGGTAATAAAAATGAATAAACATTATATGTAGATAATGCAAAAGAAGGCTCTTTTTTACTGTGCAATGTTAACTAATACATGTAAATGCAAAAATAAATGTTGATCACCACTTGGCAATATTTATGGTACAGTTCATTCATATAGTATTCATCAGTGGATACTAACCCTGATGAGTGGAGGTTCAATGAAGAACACAATATTAGGATTGTTTAGAATCTTTTTCTCCCAAAATACTTATGTATCAAGGCAAATATGGTGATATACAATAAAAGGAGCCACTTTGACCAAGTAATCAAGGTTAACATAATCACTAATGAGATGGGCAGACATCCACAAGGTTTTTTATGGTTTTGGTTTTGTGGTATGTGTGTGTGTGTGTGTGTGTGTGGAGTGTGTTTGTGTGTGTATGTGCATGTGTGTGCTACTACCAGGACTTGAAATCAAGGCCTGGGTGTTATCCTTTTTTTTTTACTTTTTTACTCAAAGCTAACACTCTACTACTTCCGTTATAGCTTCACTTCTAGCTTTTTTATGGTAATTGGAGATAAGAGTCTCATAGGGCTGGGAAGGTGGCTCAGTGGTAGAGTGCTTGCTTTGCAGGCCTGAGGCCCTGGGTTCGATTCCTCAGCACCACATAAGCAAAAAGAAAAAAGCTGGAAGTGGCGCTGTGGCTCAAGTGGTAGAGCGCTAGCCTTGAGCTGAAGAGCTGAGGGACAGCGCCCAGGCCCAGCATTCAGGCCCCACGACCGGACCCCCCCCAAAAAAAAGAGTCTCATAGACTTTCCCGCCTAGGTTGGCTTCAAACTGCGATCCTCAGATTATAACATCCTTAGTGTCTAGTATCTGATTTTTGTGCATATGGTAGTTCTGCAAGTAATTTATAAGTTTAGGAAAGCACGCTATCACTTCATATCCTGAATACCTAGAATTTGTAAATATAAATACAAGTTAACACCAGAGATACCATATTCTAAAGTCAAAAATCATCCTCTAAAATAGTTAAATTAAGTTTCGCACAGTGACAGTATCAAAACCAAGAAGATTTGAGGTGCAATTAATTGCTAATTATATGAAATAATCAAGATCATAAAAGACAAGAATAAAATAATGTTCCATATTGAAACAGATTAGAGACACTTGATAAATAAATGTGACACACGATATTTGGGTGTTGGACTAGAAAAGAAAATGTAGCATATTGCCAGGCCAGTGGCTCACGCCTGTAATCTGAGCTACTCAGGAGGCTGAGATCTGAGGATTGTGGTTCAAAGCCAGCCCAGGCAGGAAAGTTCATGAGATTCTTATCTCTAATTAACCACCAGAAAACTGGAAGTGGTGCTGTGGCTCAAGTGGAAGAGCGCTCGCCTTGAGCTGAAGTGCTCATAGACAGCGCCCAGGCCTAGAGTTAAAGCCCCAAGACCACCACCACCAACAACAACAAAAAAAGTAAAGAAAATGTAGTGTATTGATGAAATTTAAATAGGGTCTACAGATTGAATAGTTTTGTTTCAATGTCAATTTCCTAACAGCGAGGGTTATATGAAGTTAACACAACATTGTACTTGTTTGGAGGAAAACATATATTGAAATATTTAGGGGTAGATAAGCCGGGCGCTGGTGGCTCACGCCTGTAATCCTAGCTACTCAGGAGGCTGAGATCTGAGGATCGCAGTTCAAAGCCAGCCAGGGCAGGAAAGACCGTGAGACTCCTATCTCCAATAAACCACCAGAAAACCGGAAGTGGCGCTGTAGCTCAAGTGGTAGAGCGCTCGCCTTGAGCTGAAGAGCTAAGGGACAGTGCCCAGGCCCAGAGTTCAAGCCCCACGACCGACAAAAAAAAAAAAAAAAAGAAAAGAAATATTTAGGGGTAGAATAGAATTATTTTGCAATTTGTACTCAAAAGAAAAAGAGTAATGCTAATGGTTATGAATACAAGTAAATTTGTTTAAAAATCTATAAAATCTGGTTTAGAGAGATAGGAGACTTCTTAATTTTTTTTTGTAAATTTGAAAACATTTCAAAATGTTAAGTTAAAAAGGCTAAGAACTCTCTCAGAAGGAAGAGTTCCTGTCAGCCTATAAACAAGTTCAAATGTTCCCACACTAAACAAAGCAAAGTAAAAACATACTAATGGGGCCAGTTGCAGCTTCCTCCCTGCTGGGCACCAGGATGTAGAGGAAACACCACAAGAGGGATGTCAGGACACCTCTGTCTGAGACTAGCTCTGACACTCCCCAGTTGTATGGCTTTGACCAAAGCATTTCATCTCGCTGAGCCTCAGTTTCCTTATTGATAAAATGCAAACAATAGTACCTCCCTTATGGAGTTATGAGAGTCAGAAAGGAAAAAAAAAGGATATGAAAGAATGTTACAAACTTCACTATGTTCTCACTATACTAACTGCATGCAGTCCTTCACTTTAACTCCCATTATTTGCTATTTCAGTACTAGGTTTGAAACTCAAGGCTTCATGTCGGGTGCTCTACCACTTGAGCCATATCCACAGTCTCTAGAAACATTTTATGTGGGCTGGGAAGGTGGCTCAGCTGTAGAGTGCTTGCCTAGCATGCATGAAGCCCTGGGTTCAATTCCTCAGCACCACATACACAGAAAAAGCCAGAAGTAGTGCTGTGGCTCAAGTGGTAGAATGAGTTTCCTGAGCAAAAGCTCAGGAACAGCGCCCAGGCCCTGAGTTCAAGTCCCACGACCAAAAAAAAAAAAAGAAAGAAACATTTATGTGCCTGATACTACCTGAGTTTGCACTATTGAATTGTTTTATTCCTTGAAAGAGCCCTGTGAAACATATCTTACTTTATTTTATCTCACAGAGCTGGAATTTGAGGTTCAGAGTTTAAATAACTTTGATCCTAATGTTGCATAGCTAATAAATGTTGGAGCTGGGATTTGATAATAAGCTTGTCTCACTTCAAAGTCCATTCTTGTAATCTTGATCACTGTACAATAATAACTTTTTATGGAATTTCCAGACATAATTGCCCATTGATTCTGGGTAATTATTAGACTGAAATATCTTTAAATAAGTGCCTTTCTTCCCTTGTTTACTGATGCTACTATGTTCAGACATGCATGTACATAAGTAAGCACATGTAGATGTTATGTGACATACTCTGGCTATATAAAGCTTATTATAAGACCTAGATAATGAAAGTTCTCTAACCCCACCCTCTAAAGATAACCAACATTAACAGTACCATATTATGTTCATTTTTTCTGTGTATATACACTAGAATATATTATACTTTAAAAAATGAAACCACAGCACCGGGCACCGGTGGCTCATGCCTGTAATCCTAGCTACTCAGGAGGCTGAGATCTGAGGGTCATAGTTCAAAGCCAATCCAGCCAGGAAAGTCCGTGAGACTCTCATCTCCAATAAACCACTAGAGCGGCTGGGAAGGTGGCTCAGTGGTAGAGCGCTTGCCTTGCATGCCTGAGGCCCTGGGTTCGATTCCTCAACACCGCATAAGCAAAAAGAAAAAAGCCGGAAGTGGTGCTGTGGCTCAAATGGTAGAGTGCTAGCCTTGAGCTGAAGAGCTGAGGGACAGTGCTCAGGTCCAGAGTTCAAACCCCATGATCAACAACAACAAAAAAGAAAAGGAAAGAGAGAGAAAGAGGAAGAAAGAAGAGAGAGAGAGAGAATATGAAACTGCAGCCGGGTGCTGGTGGCTCACGCCTGTAATCCTAGCTACTCAGGAGGCTGAGATCTGAAGATCGCTGGTCAAAGCCTGGCAGGAAAAGTCCATGAGAGTCTTCTCTCCAATTAACCAACAGAAAAGCCTTCAGTGAAAAAGCTCAATAACAGAGCACTGTGGCCTGAATTCAATCCCACAACCGACATAAGCAAAAATGAATAAAAGTATAAACGTCTGAGAATATGGCTTAGTGGTCGAGTGCTTGCCTAGTATCCATAAAGCTCTGGGTTCGATTCCTCAGTACCACATAAACAGAAAAAGCCAGAAGTGGTGCTGTGGTAGAGGGCCAGCCTTGAGCAAAAGCAGCTCAGGGCCAGTGCCCAAGCCCAGAGTTTCAGCCCCAGGACTGGCACCCGTGGCTCCCGCCTGTAGTCCTAGCTACACAGGCCGGGGAGGAAAGGAAAGTCCATGAGACTTTTACCTCCAATTAATCACCCAGAAGGAAGCAATGGCTCAAGCAGTAGAGCACTAGCCTTGAGGCACAAAGCTAACAGAAAGCACCCAGATCCAGGGCACACGCCTCAGCATTGCATAAAACGCAGAACAGCAAAAACATCATCTGGAAAGCCTCGTTTCTTCCTGTTTGGGGCACGGGGGGAGCGACGTGCTCCATTGGGGGGAACCTTCGTCGGCGGGATGGTAGTTTCCCGGGGAAGGCTTTGGCTGTGAAGCCTGCCCCGCACAAGCATGGTGGCGGCGCACCGGAAGTAGCCGATTATTTTTGCTGGAGTCAGTCCTTCCGCGGGGCGGAAAAGGCATGCGGCAGGTGTCCGGACGATTTCCAGTCCCCTTTCCTTACAAGACCCCATGAGTAAGCTGTGGAGGCGCGGGAGCACCCCTGGGGCAATGGAGGCCCCAGAGCCGGGTAAGTGCGGGTCAATCACCTTGAGGTCTTCTTGGAAAAGTAACCTCTTTCATTCCTCCGGGTTTCCTAGGCCCCTAATCACTGGCAGTGCTGTTGTTATGGTAACAGGTAGTAATGCGGGAAGAGCGGGACCCTTCTGGGGTGTATTTAATTCCGGGGTTCGGTCGAACACATTTGACAAGCTCTTCTCTCACAGGGGAAGCATTAGAGTTGAGCCTGGCTGCTGCCCACGGCCACGGAATGCACAAGAAAAAACACAAAAAGCACAAGAAGAAACATAAGAAGAAACATCATCAAGAAGAGGACGCTGGGTTGACACAGCCCTCTTCTGTCAAGCCCCAGCTTAAACTCAAAATCAAGCTTGGTGGCCAGGTCCTGGGCACCAAGAGGTGAGACCGATTGGGAAAAGGTTTTACTTGGGAAACTTCTAGGAGCAGATAAAGAGAGACGGGGGAAGGTGGATGGGCTTTCTAGAAGACAAGAGTGTAGGTACTGATAATCAGGGCCCAGATCAAGACAGCAAGGATTGGAAAGCCTGTCTGCAGCTACTGAGCAGGGGGACACATTTGCTCACTTTACAGAGTTGCTTTTCTGCAGTGTTCCTACCTTCACTGTGATCCCTGAGGGTCCTCGATCACCCTCTCCTTTGATGGTGGTGGATAATGAAGAAGAACCTATGGAAGGAGTCCCCCTAGAGCAATACCGAGCCTGGCTGGGTGAGAAGGATCTGGAGGTGGGAAACTTGGGTTAATCTTGTATCTGGCTAAAAGAAGGGAGGATGGTTTGAAGTGGGTAATACTGAATGTTCCAATATTAACCTGGCTACTTGAGGATTCTTTGAACAATTCAACTTTTAACTCTTCTATTTTCCTTCCCAGATGAAGACAGTAATCTGTCCCCCTCCCCGCTTCCGGAGTTGTCAGGAAGTTTAGGGGGCCAAGAGGAAGAGGAGGAACAAAGGTGGCTGGATGCCCTGGAGAAAGGGGAGCTGGATGACAATGGAGACCTCAAGAAGGAGATTAATGAGCGGCTGCTCACTGCTCGACAGGTAAGTTGGTTTGTTCTTTATTCACTTAGCATTTGTGTGTGTGTGTTTGTGTGTATAGATGAGAGAGAGAACTTGCCATGTCCCAAGTACTTTGTTAGGCAGTGAGGGTATCAGTGGGAAAGCAGAAAGACCTCAACAGTTTCAGTTCTCTTGGATCTGTTATTTTGTCTAGTGTGTGCTTGAGGGAGGGATGGTGGCACATAAGTTAATAAACAATTTCAAAAAGGTGGCGTTTATGACAAAGATGGGAATGTGGCTTAGTGGTAGAATGCTTGCCTGTCATGCGTGAAGTCCTGGGTTCAATTCCTCAGTACCACATAAACAGGAAAATGCCAGAGGTGGTGCTGTGGCTCACATGGTAGAGTGCTAGCCTTGAGCAAAAGAAGCTGGTGCCCTGAGTTCAAGCTCCAGACTGGCAAAAAAAAAAAAAAAAAGTAAGGTAATAAAGACAAGAAAAAAATTTAGAGTAGTTAAGGGAAATTTCTTTTTGAAAACATAAACATTTTCAGTACTATAGCTTTTCAGGCAAAGAGGCCAACAGGCATAAAAACCCTGAAACTACAACATGCAAAGCAGGGTAAAAGAAGGAAAAAAAAAAAGTGACTAAGACAATGATGGGTTTTATGCAGAGAAATAACATATTTGATTATAATATATAGATAATGGCTTCTATATAGAAAATGAGATAGAAACTGGAGGGTGGGAGAGAAGCTCAGAGACTGGCCATTAGATATGATTGTAGACAGGATTATAGGTGTCCCACACCTATAATCCTATCTGCTCAAGAGGCTGTGATCCAAAGATTGAGGTTTGAAGCAGCCTGGACAGAAAAGTCCAGAGACTTCAATTAACTGGCAGAAACCAATTGAAGGTATAGCTCAAAAGAGCACTTAAGCAGGTTCAAGGCCCTGAAATTCAAATCTTGTTGCAGACGCGCGCAAGCGTGCGTGCGTGCGTGCGTGCGTTTGTGTGTGTGTGTGTGTGTTGTGTCCCCGTCTGTCTGTGGGTGAACACACGTGTGCACACACACACACACACACACACACACACACACACACACACACAAGCTGTTAGTGGTTATGTTGTGAGGGGTGGGGTTGGATTAAAGAAAAAGTAATCAAGAATAATTCTGAAACTGGGCACTGGTAGCTATTACCTGTAATCCTAGGTACTCAGAGGATCATGGTTCAAAGCCAGCCTGGGCAAGAAAGTTCCATGAGACTCTTATCTCCAATAAGCCACTCAAAAAAACAGAGGTGGTGCTGTGGCTCAAGTGGTAGAGCACTAGCCTTGAGCTGAAGAGCTGAGGGACAGCGCCCAGGCCCAGAGTTCAAGCCCAACAACTGACAATAATAATAATAATAATAATTCTGAGAGTCTGGTGTTAGTGGCTCACATCTGTAATCCTAGCTACTCAGGAGACAGATCTGAGGATTGTGGTTTGAAGCCAGGCCAAACAGTAAAAGTCTCTCAGATTCTTTTTTTTTTTTTTTTTTTTGGGGGGGGGGTCCAGTTGTGGGGCCTGAACTCTGGGCCTGGGCGCTGTCCCTCAGCTCTTTAGCTCAAAGCTAGCGCTCTACCACTATGAGCCACAGCGCCACTTCCGGCTTTTTTCTTATGTGGTACTGAGGAATGGAACCCAGGGCCTCATGCATGCAAGGCAAGTGCTCTACCACTGAGCCACCTTCCCAGCCCCAGTCTGTGAGATTCTTATTTCCAGCTAACCACCAAAAAGTTAGAAGTGGAACTGTGACTGGAGTGGTAAAGCACTAGCCTTGAGCAAAAAATACCAGCATCCAGGTCCTGAGTTCAAGCCCCAGCCCCAGTGCTGGCTGGGAAAAAAAGTATCTTTTTTTGTTTGGTGTGCAGTTACTCAATTGATGCTATCAAGACTTCTCTTTAATTAAAAACAAAAACTTGAGAAAAGGTGATACAGAGTTTTGGAACTCGTCTCCTTTAGAATCAAGGAGATACCGTTGGAACGTGAGACCTGGGAGGAAACTATATAGGAAGAGCCCCCAAAGTGGGTGTTTATTAATTCTCGCCTACCAGTGCTCATGCTGCAAGACCCTACTCTCCATGTGCCCTCTTTCCCCCTCCCGAGACCCTGGTGGACCGCACCACTCTCATCTCCTATTTTCAAACACCCTCCTTCACTTTCCCTGCAGCGAGCACTGCTCCAGAAGGCGCAGAGTCAGCCTTCCCCCATGCTGCCGCTGCCCGTGGCTGCGGGCTGCCCGGCCCCTGCCCTCACCGAGGAGATGTTGCTGAAGAGGGAAGAGCGGGCCCGGAAGCGGCGGCTGCAGGCCGCGCGGCGAGCCGAGGAACACAAGAACCAGACGATCGAGCGCCTCACCAAGACTGCGGCGCCCAGCGGCCGCGGAGGCCGGGGGACGGCGCGGGGCGAACGGAGGGGCGGGCGCGCTGCAGCCCTGGCTCCCATGGTTCGCTACTGCAGCGGGGCACAGGGTTCCACCCTTTCCTTCCCACCTGGCGTCCCTGCCCCCGCCGCTGTGTCTCAGCGGCCACCCCCTCCGGGCCCTCCTCCACGCTGCTCCGTCCCCGGCTGCCCCCACCCGCGCCGCTACGCCTGCTCCCGAACCGGCCAGGCACTATGTAGTCTTCAGTGCTACCGCATCAACCTGCAGATGCGGCTGGGGGGACCTGAAGGCCCTGCATCCCCGCTGTTGGCTACTTAAGTAGTCAAACTTGGACTTTACACCCTCGTCTATGTCTGGTTTTCATTGTCTTCTCCCACTTATTAAATTATATCCGGCGCTCCTGTTTGTACACAATTGGGGGAAGAGGGGATAAGGGAAGACGAATCTTGGGAACACACAACTTGCCCTCCCAGGGGCTTAGGAACGACGGCAAGAAGCACAACAGATCTGCCACCGACCGACCGAACTCGGGTAGACTTTTTTCCGAACCTCTCCTGTTCCATCCGGATGGGAAATATGGTTCGAGCCAATCAGCGAGAACTTTGCTCTTCTGGACGGTCTCCCATTGGCTGACAAGTCAAGGCCCGTTCTGTTGTCTGTATTGGCTGTTGTTGCTGTCAGTCAGGGCCCTCGGTTGAGCCGTCCCCCACTCTTTGTCTGTGCAAGCTCTTGTTGTCTGGGAGAGCGGAGGAGGCGCTGCGGTGGATTGGTCATAGGGAGAGCTCTCTTTTCTGCTCCTATTGGCCGGTCCGTTCATGAGCGGTAGTCATTGGTTGGACTAGGCAACCAAGGTTTTAGTTGGCCGATCTCTCCCCGGATGGAAGCTCGGGCCGCTGAGCGATGGTGGCGGCACTGAAGATGGGCCGGGCAGGGACCATGGCGGTGGCCGTAGAGGTGGCAGGGGCGGGGCAGCTGGCGGTAGAGGAGGCTGTGGTCTTCAGGGGGCTGTAGGTGGAGGCATGGCTCGGGCCAGCAGCGGGAACGGCAGCGAGGAGGCCTGGGGGGCACTTCGGGCGCCGCAACAGCAGGTATCCCAACAGCTCCAAAAGCCTATCACGACAGCCATTTATCTCGCTTTCCCCTTTCCTGTCCCTTCCTGTTGCAGGTTAGGGGAGGAACTTACGGAGCCAAAGGTACTGTGAAGTTCCTAAGCATATCCCTTTCACTCTTTGTCTAAACTTTGAAATGTAGACGCAGTTGACTTTACCTGCAGCCTCATAGACACCATCCCATGGCTGCAGTGGAAGCTTGCAGTGACTCCCCAGTGACCAGAAACATAGTGAGGCTCCCTCCCTCGGTCTTGCAACAGTTATTTCTGGTGTTTTTCTATATGCCTATTGTCACAACAGAGTCCAGCAGTATTTTCTCCTAAGGGAGCAATTTGGAGAAGAGATGGCACCCAGACCTGTGCCTTTGGTGCCATCCTTTATCACCCACAGTAATCCCAGCTGGTTGGGAGCCCTGCTCTGCGTCTCACACTGCCTCTCCACCCTAGAGAACCTGAGAGCCACGGGTGGAAAGATCTAAGGGAGGGTGGGGGTGTCAGTCTGTGGGGGATGATGGAAGCATTTTAGCTTTGGAAGTGACCTTAAATCCCTCCCTGTTGTCTGAGGCTTTAAAATATCTCACACTGTCTTAACAGAAAGCACCCTAGGGTGACAGGCTTGACTGAGACAGGTCTTGAATGTACACAACTGAAATCTTTTTCTTTGCATGTCCATATTTTTGTTTTCTAGATTGATTTTTTTTTCCTAGTCCAAATCCTCTTCCACATGGACAACCCTGAAGATATTTGACTGCCCCCTTATTAATCCTCTATTGGCATCTTTCCAAGCTGACCTTGGCTCACAGGGTGGGATTTGTATGTGCATGCAGGAGTTGGGATGAATGGTGTCTTGAGCTAGAATCTCCCTTAGTTCTAAGTGCCTCCTTGCCCCCCAGCTTCGAGAGCTGTGCCCAGGCGTGAACAACCAGCCCTACCTCTGTGAGAGTGGTCACTGCTGCGGGGAGACTGGCTGCTGCACTTACTACTATGAGCTCTGGTGTGAGTCTCCAAGAGATAATTCTCAAGTTCCTCTGCCCACCCTCCCTTCTGCCTCATAATTCCAGCCTTCAAGGATCCCTTTCTGCTTAGGAGGTATCTGAGATATATTATCCTTGCCTTCTTCAGGGTTCTGGCTACTCTGGACTGTCCTCATCCTCTTTAGCTGCTGTTGCGCCTTCCGCCACCGACGAGCTAAACTCCGGCTGCAACAACAGCAGCGGCAACGTGAGATCAACTTGTTGGCCTACCATGGGGCATGCCATGGGGCTGGCCCTGTTCCCACCAGTTCACTGCTTGACCTTCGTGAGTGACTTGAGGCTCTGGGTCCACTCCTAGTATCCCTTCTCAAATCAGGATCCTGAATCACCCCATCTTCCCTTTTGCAGACATTTCAAGGAACACTTTTTTTTTTTTTTTTTTTGTCAGTCCTTGTGCTTGAACTCAGGGCCTGGGCACTGTCCCTGAGCTTCTTTTTGCACTCTACCACTTGTCACAGCCCCACTTCAGGCTGTTTATGTGGTACTGAGGAATCAAACCCAGGACTTCATGCATGCTAGGCAAGCACTCTACTGCGAAGCCACATTCCCAGCCCTCAAGGAACCTTTTTTCCCCTAATATGACACTCTCCCATCCTGGTTGCCTTCCACTGCCTATACTGTTCTCTTCTCTACAGGCCTTCTCAGCGCCTTCAAACCCCCAGCCTATGAGGATGTGGTTCATCGCCCAGGCACACCGCCACCTCCTTACACTATGGCCCCCGGCCACCCCTTGACCGCTTCCAGTGAATGCACCTGCTGTTCCTCTGCATCCAGCTGCCCTGCCCACTGCGAGGGGACAAATGTGGAAGGTGTTTCCTCCCACCAGAGTGCTCCCCCTCATCAGGAGAGTGAGCCTGGGGCAGGAGTGAGCCCTGCCCACACCCCCCCCTCTTGCCGCTACCGTCGCCTAACTGGTGACTCAGGTATTGAGCTGTGCCCTTGTCCTGACTCCAGTGAAGGTGAGCCAGTCAAAGAGATGAGGGTTAGTGCCACCCCACCAGGTCTGGAGGGCCAATCTCCTTGTGCACTGCCCCCAGAACCCATGCTACAGGTCTCTCCTGTGGGGCTGGCTTCAAATGGAGACATACCATAAGTAGTCTTGGATGGATAGGTTTCTTAGCCACCAGAGACAGCCCTGTTTTCAAGTCCTTCTTGGCCCCTCCTGTCCTTCCTACAATCTACCTGAAAGGGCGGGAGCCCTGGGGATGGGGGCAGTACTGGGAGACTGCTAGCTTTACCCACCCCCCAACACATACACAGGAGCCTTTAATCTCATTAAAGAGATGTGAACCAGCCGTTTGTGGATTTGAGTGAACTAGAACTCAACATATTACAATTGTATTTGACCTGACTAGTTGTTTGAAGGGACAGATAATGGCCCATTTATCTTATCTTCCCTTATGACAGTAGGGAGCCCCAATGCCTGAACTGAGCTAATGCCTTTTGACAGGCCATAACTGGTAAAAACAAGAGTTTGGTTATGCTTTTTTTTTTTTCCACTTTATTTAGAAAAATAGACTCTTGATTCACATTCACCCCAGGGCTATGTGGGATGATAGTAGAAGACACCTGAGATGAGCTAAGGAAGGTTTGAATTACTGGCATCTGAGGGACTAGGGTCAGAAGCCACAGATCTTGTCTCCAAATTCAAAATGCCATGAGTGGCCAGGCTCTCCTCCCATCTCTGCTTCAGTACTCTTCAGCCATGATCAATAAGACCAGGCTGGTCCAGCCATGGAAAGGGCGGCAGCCCATGCCCCGTCCATCCCGGTCACTGTACTGTTCCCACAGGAACCCTGTGGCCTGGTACTGCCGCCGCACATTGCCCACCACATTGGCACGGAGCTCGCTATATAGCTTGGCAGCCTGGGTCTGGAAGGGACCAGCCAGATGCCCATAGTGGTGGAGTGCTCCCAAGGCCAAGTAGTTGACATTGAGCCACACAGCACCTCGCCAATAAGGAGGGTCATGCTCAGAATTGCGCTGACCATAAAAGGAACTAGAGGCTGCAAGGGAGCGCAGTCCAAAGGGGCTCCAGAGATGGCGGCTGTCACCTAGAACATCAAGTAGGGGCCCAAGACGGGGTGAGTTGGGGTCTAGAAGCCGCAACAGAAAGGGAAAAAGAGTTACATAGCCCAGGACATCCACATATTGCAAGCGAGGTGGGGGCCGGCCCACCACCCGAACCAGCCCATGAGGAGGCCTAGGTTTCAGCTGTACTGCTTTTGTGTGGTTTCCAAAGTCTGCAAAGACTCCTAGCTCTGGAGCCCAGTGCAGTTCATCCAGTGTATCCTGTGCCTCCAGTGAGGCCGCCAGGGGACTCAGCTCAGCAGCGGCCTCAGCCTCCCCCAGCCTTTCTGCAAGCTGTGACAGTACACGGGCACCCAGTGCTATCCAGCATCTTAGGTCCAGGTGGCGCTCTGTGGTGGAAGGATGTGAAGCCCGGGGGTAGTCATCCAACCCAGAGGGCAGTGTCTTGGGGTTTAGTAAGGTAGGCAAGGCTGGGTCCCGGCCCCGCCAGCGGTAAGATAGTGGTACTGGCCCTGCCTGGCTCTGATGGAGCCAGGAGAACCAGGCATGTAGGCGAGGGAAAGCCCTGCGGAGGAAGGCCAAGTCAGCAGGGTCACCACCTTCTAGCATGTGTTCTACCGGCAAGAGCAGGGTTGGAGGGTTGGCATGGGCTGCCCGCTGCACTAGGAACTCTGGGGGCACCCGGGCTCGGGCCTCATCGCCCAGTATCTGCTCTCGCCCAATCCAGCCATCAGCATTGAGCAGTCCCAGCCAGTGGCCTAGGGCCTCCCGAGTGAGGCGTGGATCCCACCGCTGGACCACTAGCTGGTGAAAGCCCTCATCCCAAAGGAAGCCTCGTGGGAAGAATGACCTGGACGGTACCCCTGAGAAAAGAGGGACAGGTGGAAAAAGGGCTGGGTCCACCTTCTGCTCTGATCCTTCCACCCCCAGGTCTGGCAATACCAGACTCTGTCCATAGAAGTAACCAATCCCGCCTAGGAGGCCACTGAGGGCAACCTGACCCAAGGTCAGCTCCTCAGGGGTCAGGCCTTTCTCTTTTAGCTGGAAGATCTTCTCAAAGTGCTCTTGGAAGGCTTTAGCATGATTCTCTAGGGCCTGGGTCAGTAGGCTGCCTGCCAGCTGCCCCAGGGCTTGGTTTCTCCCTGCCCGGGCACTGCCCGATTCAAACACAAATTCCACGGAAAATGGGACTTTCAGTGTAACCTGCTGTATCAAGAATTGCCCTTGTCCCTGCCCTTGTCCGCTTGGGCCTCTCTCCTCCCACTTCAGAGATCCAGGCAAGCCGAGGTAACGTTCAGGAGAAGCCCCTGGGGGCCGATGCTGAAACCAGCTATTTAGGCGACTCTTCACCATGTCTGTCAGAAGGGGCAGTCCTGGGTTGGAGGACCAGAAGACATTGTAGCTTGAAGGCAAGAAGACAAACAGGAAATATTATTCAGGAAGAAGGGGTAGGTTTATAAAGGGAAATAGGCAATCAGGAGTCAGGATGGGCACCCTTGGCAGTATAGGAAACAAGGAGATGGATAAGACAAAACTGGTGAAAAGAAGGTAGGCTAGGGGAAATAGAATCAGGCCAAGTTGACATGCATACCACCCCTACTACTACCACCACATTCTTTCCCCATTTACCTGCCATACTTAGGTGCAGTATCCCCTGGACTGGTTGGTGGTAGAAGAGAAAATCGGAAGTCACCAAGGTCATTGGAATGCCCACTGATGAACTTCAATTGTCCCTTGGGTCCAGCCTCTGGTAGTAGGACTTCCTGGCCATCTGTCACCACATAGAAGAATAGGGAGACCAAGGGGAAGGCAGAGGTACCTGAAGTCTAGGGTACCAAAGAGAACAAAAAACAACAGAACTTGATTGGCATTATTTTGGGAATCAGGTTTAGTGAGGAAGAAGGATCCCAAGCAGGAATAACATGGACCAACAAATATCTGACAGTGTTGAGAATCACCACTCAACTCAGTAAGTGGGTACAAGTGGGTTTTAGGGCTCTCTGGGAATGGAGAGTACTGGAGTGCTATGCCCTGTACTAAGAACTTGACACAGGTGATTTCATTTAATTCTTACAATCTTGTGAGTTAGGTGGTGATGCTACTATCTCTGCTTTACAAACAAAGAAATTTAAGACTTAAAAGGTGGTAGACAGAGATGTGATACAAATAGTGTAGGACCAAATCCAGGCAGCCAGATTCGTTGCCCTCGCTGTCAATCTCCATTTCAGGCTGCATATTCTGGCAGTAAGGGAGGGATGGAGGGAGTCTGGGCTTAGGAAAGGGTAACCTGAGGCCCTGACCTGAGGCTCTATAGTCACTCTCCAGCTCCAGTCCCCTCCGTGCTGACCCCCAGGCCTCTTGACGAACTCAGTGGTGAGCCTTAAGGCCCCATCCTGGATGTGTTGTCGCCCGAAGGAGAGGCCGTCGTGGAACTCCCAGCCATAGGGACCCACGCCGTCCCCCTGCTCACACGTGTGCCTGAGCTTAGGGGTCCCTGAGGTTGCGCCCTGTTGCGCCCACATCAGTCCTGGGGGTAGAATGGCTGTGTAAGTCAAAGAGAACGCAGTCCCTCAGGGACTCCGAGAACTTTCGGGTCATCCCTCTTAATAACTCCTGATCCACGCCTCCCCACCCTGATTCTGGCGGGAAGGTTGGGATGCCCGCCCTTAGGCCCGGTTACCGGTGAGTAGAGGCTTCGGGCTGCGAGTCTTCATGCCGAAGTAGACGTGAGGGCGGTAGGTGCCCCAGAAGAGGTCCGGGGCCACGGCGGGGCTGGATGAGTCGGGGGACAGTGCTGGGGGTGCCGAGTGCAGAGTGACCGCCCGCTGCGCACGGTGCCACGCTACCATCCAACGTCCCGACAGAGCTAGAGCCACGGCCAGAACAAGGACCACGGCGGCCATCGTGGCACCCCGGACCGCGCCACGGGTCCCGCCACCCCGGCCGTCCCGACGCCCAGGACCGCCCCGAGCCGCCCTCTCAACTGTCCGAGCTCCTTCAGCCGACGGCGCAGCGCGGCGACGCCGCTCGCCCCGGGCCATCCCGGCACGGAGATCGGCGTCGCGGCGCTGCCGAAAGGAGGCAGTGGAGCACAGGTCCTGCCGTGCCTCTCCGGCTCGCGGCCCGCACCCCAGCGACCACCGTCCTGTCAACAGCACCTGCGCCCGCGCCTCCCGCTCCACTAGACTTCCTCCCGGAAGTCCCGCCCCTCCACGTCAGATCGAGTGCCGGAGCCCGGAACCGCCGTGACTGGCGGGAGGTGGCTGGGCGTCCCTACATTCATCAGTTCTCGGCTTCTTTTACTCGTTGACAGCCTAGCGGAAGGAAGCGTCGCCGCGCTTCGAGCGTTTTGTGTTTGTTCTAGAAGCTGGCTCCAGTCGCTCGTGGAAAACGGTGCCCTAACAAGCACAGCTAACTTGGACAGACCTCAGACTTGGGTAGTAGCTAACTTGGTACTTGCAGGCTGGCGTCCGGTCAAGTTGTGTCGTGGACATCCTACCTGGGCCTTGAGAGAAGTCACATCTCCACTCGGCCTACAATTTTCCCTTTTGTGCAGTAGTGGGGATCGAACCCAGACCCTTGCGCGTATATACTGCCCCAACCCAATGTTCAGCTGAATTTGTTAGCTTTTCTTTTCCTTTTCACAGTGCTGGGGACTGAACCTGTAACTTCATTCATTCTACACAAGTGCTCTACCTCAACTATATTCCCAGCCCTGGTCCACATCTCTATTATGGTATTTATTACACACATCAACTTTATTTTTTTAATTGGTCGTGGGCCTGAACTCTGGGCCTGGGCGTTGTCCCTCAGCTCTTCAACTCAAGGCTAGCACTCTATCAGTTGAGTCACAGCACCACTTCCAGCTTTTTCTGCTTATGCGGTGCTGAGGAATCGAACCCAGGGCCCCATGAATGCAAGGCAAGCGGTCTACCACTGAGCCACCTTCCAAGCCCCATGAATTTTATTTTTGTGTCAAAAGTAATCACAGTTAAGGGTGCAAGGTCAATGCTAAATGTCTGTAAATTTCAACAAATGTTTATTACACACCTGTTATCACAATGATGAGGTCAGGGAGTAAACATCAACAACTTAAAAGTTTACCATTTAGAAGCACAGTGCCAGCATTCAAACCCATGAGGAAAAACTGGTTGACACTGGCCCAAAACTGGGTAGTAGTCCATATCTATAGTGCCAGCACCACAGAAAAGGCTGAGTCAGGAGAACCTTGAGTTTGATGCCAACTCTGGATAAAAACCATAAAAAGCGTTGGGGACATGGCTGAAGTGATAGGGCACTTCATGCATTTCAATTCCTAGTACTAAAGGGAAAAAAAAACCTGTCTCAAGATAACAGCCAGTTAATTATGGCACTGAGCAGTCAAAAACAGGCTGTCAGTGTTCTTTCCAGCTTAGAAAAGTCATCTCCCACCTGGTGCTAGTGGTTTGTGCTTGTAATCCTAGCTATTCAGGAGGCTGAGATCTGACAATTATGGTTCAAAGCCCAGGCAGGAAAGTCCAAGACCCTTATCTCCAATTAAAACACCTAAAAACCAGCAGTGGACCTGTGGCTCCAAGTGGTAGAGCAGTAACCTTAAGCAAAAATGCTCAAGGACAACACCCAGACCCCCAGTTCAAGCCCCATGACTGACCAAAAAGAAAAAGGAAAAAGAAAAGGTATCTATCTTCCCAGTATTGTTGTAGACATTTTACAGGTATTAACTTGTTAAATTCTCAGACCTAAGTGCAGGCAGTCATCCCCTGAAATAGGCCAAGATTTGGTTCTAGGACTGCTGTTAAGTCCCTATAGATTGAGCCCTGCCCAAATCCCTTGTAAAACAGTCATAATACTTTATTTTTGGACACTTGTGTCTTGTTTGTGTCACAGACTGCCATGGAACTCATTATTCTCCAACTTCAGCCTCCTCAGGGGTGGGTTACAGACCCTTGCTACCACACTTAAAAATGTCACAGTATTTGCCTAAAACTTACACATTTCCTTTTGTATGCTTTAACTCATCTCTAGATCATTTTTTCACTATACAATGTAATTGCTGTGTAAATCGCTGTTTCACTGTAAGTACTGTGGAGGGACTAGTGACAAGAAAAAGTTTGTAGTGTTCAGTTCAGATGCAATTACTTTTCTAGAACATTTTTAATTCACGGTTGAGCCTAAAGATACAGAATTCATGGATACAGAGGGCAGTAATATTATCCTTATTCAGTGAATAAGTAAGCAGTCACTGGTAATTTTTACAAAGCTACTTAGAGCAGAACCAAGTTTTCAAATCATGGCAGCCTGGCTCTTTATTGACTCCAGGAAGTTTTTTTGTTTGTTTGTTTGTTTTAGGGAGGGTAAAGTTGGGTAGGTAGAGAGACACCCTTGTAGACAGAGATCATAGTAATGCTATGGAGGGTCACATGAAATGTATTTTGCAAACTACATACCTGTCTCTAAAAGATTTTTTTGCTAGTCCTGGGGCTTGAACTCAGGGCCTGGACACTATCCTTAAACTTCTTTTGCTCAAAGCTAGCACTCTACCATTTGAGCCACAGCGCCACCTATGGCTTTTTCTGTTTATGTGGTACTGAGGAATGGAATCCAGGACTACATGCATGCCAGGCCAAAGCACTCTACCACTAAGCCATATTCCCAGCCTCTAAGAGATCTTTGATTGCCTTAATTGAGCATAATAAAGTCTGTAGTAGGGGCTGGGGAGGTGGCTCAGTGGTAGAGCGCTTGCCTTGCATGCATGAGGCCCTGGATTCCTCAGCACCACATAAGCAAAAAGAAAAAAAGCCGGAAGTGGCGCTGTGGCTCAAGTGGTAGAGCGCTAGCCTTGAGCTGAAGAGCTGAGGGACAGCGCCCAGGCCCAGAGTTCAGGCCCCATGACCGAATACAAAAAAAAAAAAAAAATGTACATGAGCATACGCACACACGCACATACACACACAGCTTAGTTTCCTATCCAAAGGTATATCCTCTGAACAACTAAAGTACTGTTTTATTGAAAGAATAGTAGGGGGAGCTGGGAAGGTGGCTCAGTGGTAGAGCGCTTGCCTTGCATGCATGAGGCCTTGGGTTCGATTCCCCTGCACCACATAAGCAAAAAGAAAAAGCCGGAAGTGGCGCTGTGGCTCAAGTAGTAGAGCACTAGCCTTGAGCTGAAGAGCTGAGGGACAGCGCCCAGGCCCAGAGTTCAGGCCCCACAACCGGACCCCCCCCCCCAAAAAAAAAAAAAAGAAACAAGAAAGAATAGTAGGAAATGGAAAGGGACGGTGAGCAAATGTAGTCACTGTATTCAATGTACACCGTGTAAAAAAATGAACTATGTAATTTGTGGGTAGGGACAAAAGAGGAAGAATGAAAGACTGACATTGTCTAAGAAGTATTATACTCATAACCTGACTTATGGAATTGTAACCCTTCTGTACAGTACTTAATAAACAAAACAAAAAAAATTTCTTAGGGGGGAGTGGAATGCTTCCTATTCTACATGACTTAACTTGATACTCTTTATTTTTTTCTTTCCTTTTTAAATGACTCTGATATAAACTGATCTCACAATCACTATAATAGATATTAACCCAGTATGAAAATTTATTTCAGCCAGCATTTTCTGAAACAGTGGTGAGAGATAAGCAGAGTCATGCACTTTGGGAAGATAAATTTAGCAGCACCAATACATAAAAGAGGACAGTCATGACACTGCAACAGTGATACTCAGAATGAATGGGAATGGAGAGATCATCTGAGGAGCATTTTTATAAAGATTGGACATGATGGCCAAGGAAGAAGGCAGAATAAGGTAATACTGTGTTTATCAGCAAAGGTGGCTGAGCAGATAAGCTGTCTTTGAAAGGAATGGGAGAAATGACTATGTAAGATAATTCTATTTTTTTTGGGGGGGGGGTCCAGTCGTGGGGCCTGTACTGTGGTCCTGAGCTCTTCAGCTCAAGGCTAGTGCTCTACCACTTGAGCCACACCGCCACTTCCGGCTTTTTTATTTTTACTTATGTGGTGCTGAGGAATCAAACCCAGGGCCTCAGGCATGCAAGGCAAGCACTCTACCACTGAGCCACCTTCCCAGCCCCAGATAATTCTATTTTTGACAAAGAACGTTGGTATTTGGTAAAAGCTGGTAGTACCATAGAAGCTGGGGTAGAACCAAACAGAAATACAAGGGTTTAACTCACAGATTATGGTTAAGAAAAACTAGAGTGGGCAAATTAAGAGTAGGAAAAACTACTAAAATAGGAAACAGCACAGGTTTTTGTGTTTTGTTTTTGTAAGCAACATTAAAAGGCAATGTGATGGGTGGAAGAAGCCATATTCGGTAAAGTGGAAAAAAAAAAAATCAAGTTCGTCCAGACCGGTCCTCCCCTCCCTGTGCCCTCCTCCTGAAGTGTCCAAACCGCAGTGTCGTGGAGAGGCACGCTCCCAACCCCCCCCCCCACTTCCGGAGCCCTCCAGACGGTGACCGGAATAGAGACGAACAACTAAGACAAGGTCTTCTGAGATCGCCCTCCTAGCACCGTCCTGGTCCCAGGTTACAATGGGCTTGTCCTCGGGGCCGTCAGCGCCCGCCTGGCTTGTCCGCGCCGTCCTCCGCGCTCCTGGCCTGGACGTGGGAGGCGAAGGCCGTGAACATTTCCTGAGCGGTGAGGTGGGCGCCACGCAGGACGAGGCGGTGCCCGTCTCCTGGGGGAAGGTTCGTCCCACCCGTGAGCCGGGCGGCGGGGTACAGCGCGGGTGGGGCTGCCGCCCCCCGCCCCCGCCGCGGCCCCTCCCGCTCACCCACCGAACAGCACGTCCACGCAGGGCTCGGAGCCGTCGTGCCGCACGTCCGCCGACACCTGGCAGTTGAGGTTGGTGGCGCGGACCCGCTCGCTGCTCACCGCCTGCAGGAAGGCCCTAGGCGGGGACCCGCGCCGGGCCCGGCTCAGCGGGCGCCCGGCCGCCGCGAGCGCCCGCCCCCGCCCGCCCGCCCGCTCCCCCGGCGCCTACCTCGTCGACTCCACGTTCTTCTCGAAGGGGCAGAACTGAACCCGAACCTGCTTGACGCACCGGAGCCCGAGCCGAGCCATGGCCGCCGCCATGATGACCTCCGCCCCGGAAGGACTCGCGCGGGCGGAAGTGCCCCCCGGACAGAACGGTAGGCGTGGCTTGGCCTTCCACCGCCGCAGAGAAACGCGGCCTCTCCGGTGCCCCGCTGGCAGTGACCTGCCGGTCCGGCCTTCAGACGGGCAGAACGAAGAGGAAGAGGGCGGGAGGGAGAAGTCATTTTCTCACAGAGCATGGAGGAGCGCAATCTAAGCAGTCAGGAGTATTTTGGTGGTGTGGTGGTCGTCGTGGGGTTTGAACTCTGGGCCTGGGCGCTGTCCCTGCGCTCTACCGCTTGAGCCACAGCGCCACTTCCGGTTTTCTAGTGGTTTACTGGAGATAAGAGTCTCACGGACTTTCCTGCCCGGGCTGGCTTTGAACCGCGATCCTCAGATCTCAGCCTCCTGAGTAGCTAGGATTACAGGCCTGAGCCACCGGCGCCCGGCAGGAATATCATTATGATATTTGGACCACCGCGATGAGAGCAAATAATGCAAACCTGTCTTGAGCAACATTTCCCTTTCTCTGTCAGATCTAGGTTAACACCTTCTTAAATCCTGGATCCTTCCAAGAAGAGGGCAGTATCACAGCAAAGATTATTCACCGACTAGGAGGAAAACTCCAGTCCAGTAACTGAATGAATAACCAAACGTGAAAGCCCTACATCCGAAATATGCACATATGAATGGGCGTTGAACTCAGGGCTTTTCACGTGCTAATAAAAACGCACCTGAGCCAAGCCTCTGTCCATTATTTTTTTCTGTATTGCGGACTGAACCCAGGGCCTTGATAGGCATGACAGGCAAATCGTCCTATCACTTGAGTCACACCCCTAGCCCAGTCCAATATATTTTGTTTGTGTGTGTCCTGGTGCTGGAGCCTGAACTCAGAACCTAGTGCTCTTTGGTTGGCTTTTTCACTCAGGCTGGCCGCATCTCCACTTCCAGTTTTTTGTCTCCCAACCCCTCCCCACCCCGTCCTGGGCTCATGGCTGTCTACCACTTTGAGCCTCAGCTCCACTTCTGGTTTTCTGGTGGTTAATTGGAGATAAGACCTCAGCCTCTTGAATAGCTAGGATTACAGACATAGAGTACAAGTATGAGCCGCCGGTGCCAGGCTAACTTCCAGGTATCTGCTGGTTAATTAAGAGATAATTAGACTTTCCTGCTTGAGCTGGCTTTGGCCCTCAATCCTCAGGTCTCAGCCTCCTGAGTAGCTACAATTACAGGTATGAATCACTAGTGCCCAGCTCCAGTCTAATTTTTTTTTAGTGATGATGATTATTCTGATAAGAGGATTTGAACTCAGGGCCTAGCATTTGTTAAGAATTGAGCAATGCCCCCAGCCCAATATTCTTTTTGGTTGGTCATGGGGCTTGAACTCTGGGCATGGGCGCTGTCCCTCAGCTCTTCAGCTCAAGGTGAGCACTCTACCACTTGAACCACAACACCACATCCATTTTTCTGGTGGTGAACTGGAGATTAAATTCACTTTTTAGCCTGGCTCTTAGGACTTAAGAGAAAGCACTATTTGGCCTCTCTAGTTTTTATTCATTTTCCCCTTTTTCTTTGTCTCCGAAGACCCAACCTTCTATCTCTCCTCCCACTTCTTGCTCTGAGATGCTGTCATTGAGTGGAAACCAGGTTTGAGCCGCCCAAAGATGCTGACCTTTCAGGTTCCAGGTTATGGTTTTGCCTTTTACTCTGAATTGTACGTTCTTAAAAGTCTAGATTCTGTGTAGTTTACGTATGCTTTCTTCCATGCTCCCAATTCTAGAGTCCTTCAGTTCCATATATCTGGGCTTTTCCAGCCAGGATGTGGAACTTTTGGACCTAGGCTTGTTAGGATTCAACACTGGTTCCCAGGCAGGAAAGAAAAGGCAGGTGCCAACGAGGGTGCTGGTGGTGCCTGAGGGCGAGCCAAGCCTGCTGATTTCCCACCAGATAAACCTCAGGGTTAGGTCCCCTTCCTCCCAAGTTGCTTAATAGCTGAGTTGTATGGGCTGTGGGTGCTCCAAGCCGTAGAGGGGGCTCCAAGCTCTCCAGGCTGTTGAGGCTGCTGTGGGGCAATTCTGTCGTCTGGACCTCATGACAAACACCTGGTAAGGGAGGAGTGGAAAGCAGATGGCTGATAGGTTAAGTGCTAAAGACAGAGCAGTGATGAGTCTAGGCTGTGGGTTACTTAAAGCAGTGAAAGAGGGGTGAGGAGAATGTGGACTGGGGAGATGACTCACAGCAACAGGAGTGCCTCCTGTGGACTCTATTCTTGGGCAGGGGCTGCTGTAATAGACACAGCAGCGCCCCATCTAGCTGCTGGAAGATGCCAAGCATGAGCAGAGTCTGGCGAAGCTCCAGACACAGGCCCCACTGCTCCTCTTCTAGCAACTCCTTGACCACTCCAAAGTCTTGTTTGAGCTGCAGTGCCCCCTGCAGGCTGAATTTCCAAGTACAATGTGACCACCTGCCTCTGGCCCCCAAACCTCCATATCCCCTCCCATTTTCCAGTTTCATTCATTCCTCTTTTCTCCCCACCTGAACCGGATCCCATGGGTGAGGATGTAGTCAAGCCAAGCACCTAGTATGGCTGTCAGTGCATGACTGAGGACAGGAGCCTGGGCTTGTGGCGGCAATCCCTGCAATCCTTGCAATATAGGTTCCAGTACAGAGCGGACCACCACCCCAGCATACTCACTAGGAGCACTGGGAAGTTCTGGAGTGAGAGAAGAAAAAGGACAGGAAGTAAGGCTATGGAGGGTTTGGGAGAAGAGAGTTGGATATCAGGAGGGGAGGGCACAGAAGGTAAGGTCAAGGATTGAGACAGTAATGTGGAGCCAGGATTTGGAAAGGTTGGGTCACTCTTACCCTCCTCCCTCCCTGGAAAGGAATCACTGTGATGAGAAGTTACCAGGACAGAGATGAAGTCTCCAGTATCGGCCCCGTGGCATGTGGACCTTGAAGCCCTGTGTGGCTTGTTTATGACATTCTTGATAAAAGATACTTAATGACTCTTCAGGCAGGAGCTGTGGGGATAGGAAGAATGTAAAATGATCTTATCTGTTAAGAGATTTATCAAATTATAAAGCTTTTCTAGAGTTAAGGGCCACGGTTCAAGTGGTAAAGCAATTGTCTAGCAAGTGCCAGGTCCTATGTCCGTTCCTTTGAGATATTCAACTTGGTGTCCATAAACCCTAGAATTATATGCATAACTGTGTAGGCATGGGAATTTTCTTATGAAAGATGCCATTGTTTTGAGTTTTCCAAGTGTTCTGACCTAAATTATGAACAATTGCTTTAGAATTAGCCTGTTCGTCTCAGCTTTGATCCAGTGGATGGAAAATTCTCCATAAATTAATAAAATTAATTTTATTCTATAGGGACTTTAGAGGGAAAAAAAGAGATGTCCTGCCACCACCATCTACAACCAGTTGGATACAGGTGGCTCATGCCTGTAAGCCTACCTACTGAAGAGGCTGAGATCTGATGATTCAGGTTCAAACCAAGCATGGGCAGGAAATCCATGAGACTTGGTCAGTTGTGGGGCTTGAACTCAGGTCCTGGGTGCTGTCTCTGAGCTCTTTTACTCAAGGCTACCTCCACCACTTTGAGCCACAGCTCCACTTCCTGTTTTCTGGTGGTTAATTGGAGAGAAAAGTCTCACAGACTTTCCTTCCCAGGCTGGCTTTGAACTGAGATCCTCAGATCTCAGCCTCCTGGGTAGGATTACAGGTGTGAGCCACACAGTACCTAACTTCCATGAGACTATTATCTCCAGTCAACCAACAAAGAGCCAGAAGTGGAGGTATGATTCAAGTGGCATAGTGCCAGTATCAAGCAAAAATGCTAAGGAACAATGCTCAGGCCCTGAATTCAAGCCCTAGTATTGGTGTACACAAAATATTTTCCAGTGTTAAAAGTCAGACAGATGGACAGAGGCTGAGGGGAAAAAGGGAAGTCCTTTCATTAAAGATTCTTGACCACCTACTACCATTTCTACAGAGCAACATAACCCATAATACAAGAAAAGTTACATTTAAAAAATATATTTTGGTCTAGGAATGTGGCTTAGTGGTAGAGTGCTTGCCTAGCATTCATGAAGCCCTGGGTTCAATTCCTCAGTACCATATAAACAGAAAAGCCAAAGTGGTGCTGTGGCTCAAGTGTTAGAGTGCTAGTCTTGAGCACAGAGAGTCTCAGGGACAGAGCCCAGGCCCTAAGTTCAAGCCCTAGGACCTGCAAAAAAAAAAAAAAAAAAAGTTTTGAGGCCGGGTACCTGTGGCTCACACCTGTAAAATCGAAAGTGGCTCACATGGTAGAGCACTAGCCTTGAGCTGAAGAGCTCAGGGACAGTGCTCAGACCCAGAGTTCAAGCCCCACGACTGACAAAAGAATAGTTTTGAGCTGAGTGCCAGGGGCTCATGACTGTAATCCTGGCTACTCAGGAGGCTGAGATCTGAAGATCATGGTACCAAGCCAGTCTAGGTAGCAAAGTCCATGAAACTCTTATCTCCAATAAACTACTCAAAAAAGCTGGAAGTGGCGCTGTGGCTCAAAGTGGTAGAGCACTTGCTTGCCTTGAGTTAAAAAGAAGCTCAGGGACAGTGTCCAGGCCCAGAGTTCAAGCCTCAGGACTGGCAAAGCAAAAAAGTTTTGTTTGTTGATTTGGCTTGTTGGTGGGTTGTTTTTGCAGGAAGAGAAGACAGCAATAAAGAGGGTTTCACTCTACAGCCTATCTCAGAAGAAAAGAACCTAGAGAGATAAGGCAAATTGCAGCAGCTCTGGAAAGAGAATGTGAGCCAAGTATAGTGGCATATATCTACAATCTAGCACTGAGGAGGCTAAGGCAGGAGATGGTGTATTCTAGGCCAGTCTAAGCTACAAAGTAAATTTAACTGCAACCTGGGCTACATTGCAAGATCCTACCTTAAAACAAAAGTGAGGAGGAGAGTAAAAAAGGGGAGAAGAAAAAGGAAAATGTAGATGCTGTGGAACCAAAAAAGAAGTCCTGGGAAAGGCTGGGGTTGGTGGTGGTAGTGTAGATATAGGAGCCCATGTGACTTTTTAGAACAGCTATCAACAACTGTTTTTAGTTTAAACTTTACTTCTCCAGCAAATCAGATTTCTCCGTTCCTTCCTTCCTTCCTTCCTTCCTTCCTTCCTTCCTTCCTTCCTTTCTTCCTTCCTTCCTTCCTTTTTTTTTTTTTTAATTTTTTTATTGTAAAGATACTATACAGAGGGTTACAGTTACATGAGTGAGGTAATGAGTACACTTCCTCTTGAACATTGTTACCCCCTCCATTGTTTTCCCCCTACCATCCCCTCCCTCCCTCCCTTCCCCAAGGTTCTTTTTTTTTTTTTTTTTGATTGTGATTAAGTGATTACATAATTTCCGGAAATTCACAGTATTGTGGAATAATGATGCTCATTTAAAGTCACAAGTTCATTCTAACTTTCCTGGAGCAAATTGTCTATCACAGTCTGTAATATATAACGGTGCTCATATGTTATATACCATATATGTGATCAGCAGCATGGGGATATTTAGTAGTCCTTCCTTTCTTTTTTCCTTTCTTTCTCTGTCTGTCTGTCTAGTAAATTATCCTTTTGCCACTAGATGTCTGTTAGGAACCTCCATGCTCAATACTCTAGTACAAGTTACACAGAATAAGACTGCTTCCATACCGTCTGGGACCTTATAGTTTAGCTTGAGAGAAAAATCACATCTGATTCTTCTTTGTTGTCCTAGGGCCATATGTACTGAAGTACTATGAGCAAAAGCTCAACTGTACAATTGCCAGGAAGAGAAGCAAGACGTGTGAAGAACATTGCATAGTATTTAGTTCATATGGGAAGCACATTGTCCCTTTCCCGCTTGTTTTTTTTTTTGGGGGGGGGTCCGGTCGTGGGGCCTGAACTCGGGGCCTGGGCGCTGTCCCTCAGCTCTTCAGCTCAAGGCTAGCGCTCTACCACTTGAGCCACAGCACCACTTCTGGCTTTTTTCTTTTTGCTTATGTGGTGCTGAGGAATTGAACCCAGGGCCTGATGCATGCAAGGCAAGCACTCTACCACTGAGCCACCATCCCAGCCCTCCTTCTTGTTCTGTTCTCACTCCAACTACCAAGAAAAGTCCATGGGACTCTATCTCCAATTTTCCAGTAAAATGTCATAAGTGGAGGTGTAGTTCAGGTGGTAGAGCGCCATCTATGAGCAGAAAAACCCGAGTGAGAATATAGGGCCCTGAGTTCAAGCCCCAATACTGGCAAAGAAGCCTTCCTAACTTTTTTTTTTTTTTTTCTAGTATTGGGGATTGAACTTAAAGCTTCATAAGTGGTAGGTAGTCTACTACTGAGCTACATTCCCAGCTGTATTTCACTTTTTTGGGGGTGGAAGAAGTGGTACTGGGGATTGGATCCAGGGCCTACAGCATGCTAGGCAAATGCCTTACCCATTGAGCCACAACCCCAACACCTGTTTTTTTTTGTAGGTCGTGGGACTTGAACTCTGGGTCTGGGTGCTGTCCCTGCACTCTTCAGCTCAAGGCTAGCGCTCTCCCACTTGAGCGATAGTGCCACTTCCAGCTTTTCCTGATTATGTGGTGCTGAGGAATGGAACCCAGGGCCTCATGCATGCAAGGCAAGCACTCTACCACTGAGCCACCTTCCCAGCCCCTGCTTTTTTTTTTTTGAGACAGGGTCTCACCAATTTTGGCTATGCTGACCTCAAACTTGTCATCTTCCTACCTCCTCCTCCAAAGTCAGGAGTGTATTTTAACTTTTCTATTTTTTTTTTTTTTGCCAGAACTGGGGCTTGAATTCAGGGCCTGGGTCGCTGTCTCTGAGCTTCTTTTGCCACAGTACTACTTCCAGCTTTCTGTTTATGTGGTACTGAGGAATTGACCCTGGGCTTCATGCAGGCTAGGCAAGCACTCTACCACTGAGCTGCCAGCCCTATTTTAACTTTTTAAGCAATGGACATATAGTACTTTAACAAAAGTACAAATTAAACATTTAAAGAGAGTAGAAACACTGTAGTGAACATTGGTAGGAAAAGGGGGAAAGATATACTCATGAAACCTACTTTTCTCTACAACATGTACTGCATGTAGCCAAATTATTAAGGACACATTTCTGTGTATAGGCATAACCCAACTAATGAAGAAGAGAGGATAGAATCAGAATACCAACCCTTTGCAACCTTAAATGAAATAATGAGTCTGAGCATGACTGTCAGTGGCTATTAACAACACAAGAGAATTTAGTAGTGTGGAGGAAAGGGGATGGGCCTAAAAGTGAAACAAAGTTGGTAAGTCAATAACTGTTAATGCAATGCTGTGTTAGTGGGGTATATTAGTATATATTTGTATTTAGAATTTTTCCATAGTTTGTACTCAACAGAGATGAGATCTAAGAATTTCTCAAGCAGACAAATCCTAGAGACTCTTATCTCCAATTAATCAGCAAAAAATTGAAAGTGGAAGTGTGACTCGAGTGGTAAAGCACTAGATATGAGTAGCAAAAGTCCAGAACACCAGGCACTGGTAGCTCATGCCTGTAATCCTAGCTACTCAGGAGGCTGAGAAAATCACAGTTTGAAGCCAGCCCATGTAGAAAAACTCCCTGTGAGACTCTTACCTCCAAGTAACCACTCAAAAACCAGAAGTGGAACTGTGGCTCAAAGTGGTAGAGTACTAGCCATGAGCAAAAAGAGCTTAGGGGCAGTGCCCAGGCCCTATGTTCAAGCCCCATGACCAACAAAAAGAACAGAAAAAACTGCAGGCCCTAGGTGGGTGCTGGTGGTTCATGCCTTTAACCCTAGCTACTCAGGAGGCTGACATCTGAGGATCAAAGTTTGAGACAAACCTGGGTATATAAATCAGTGAGACTCTTATCTCAAATCAACGAGCAACAAGCCAGAAATGGAGGTGTGGCTCAAGTAGTAAAGCCATCCTGAAGCAAAAAAGCCAAGCAAGAATATAAGGCCCTGAGTTCAAGCCCCAGTACTGGTGCATGTTTGCACATGCACATGCACATAGGCACATACACACGCACACTTACTTTCCAGGCCCTTTTGAGTTCAAGCCCCAGTTCCAGAAAAGCAAACAAACACAAATTAACAGAGCAAGAGAAGATAAATCTCCAAGATTTCAAATCACTAAGATGTTCCACTCTGTCTATCCCAATTCTCTTCCTCTAAGTTAGCAAACAGCAGGGTTTTAAATTGCAATTGTCAGGGGTCTTGTGCTCACCTTCATCTGTGCGGCTAGCTTCTGAATCTCCAGGCCCAGATACTGCTCCAGCTCTAGATCTAAGCTTTCTTCTGAGGTCAGGTTAGCCAGAGCTTCCACTTCATGCAATAGAGGCTTTGGATGGAAAGCTGGAGTGAGGGCTCAGCCCAGCCTAGGGTGCTCCCCTCTCCACTCCCTAGGCACTCACTGGTAAGTCCTTTTGGATCAGGAGCAGGAAGGAACCTGGGCACCATGCTGTCAGGTGCTGCTGAGCTCTGCCCAAAAACCAGAGCAAGGTAGTCTGCAGGGTACAGAGTCCCAGGGCAATAGGTGCAGGACCTATGAGGGTAGCAGCAGAGTATCTTAGGGGTCTTTTGGGAGGAGGATGACTTCAAAACAGAATTAGGGAATATACTCAATTGCTTTGTTCCCCTTTGCCCCATTCCAGGCCCCCCTCTCACCTAGAGACTGTTGAAGGATCAATCCCGACCTAGGTTCTTGAAGGACATCCAAGAGAGGAGGAAAGAGCTTCTCCAACAGTTCAGGGGTACCAGCTGCTGAGACAGGACTGCTCTGATTCCTAAGGGTTGATCCCAACGCCTGGCAGAAACCTGAGGATAAGAGGATATAGACTGAGGCAGAGGCGCAACTTGTAACGTGTAACACTCCCAGTGTCCCAGTCTTCTCACCTTGGTCCCAGGTCCAGATCAGAGACTGATGAAGTAGTCTGTGACACACTGAGGCCAGTTCCTTTTCACATTCCTGAGGCAGATATGCTAGTGGGAGAAATGACTCTGGAGCTTGAAAACAGGAACTCCCTTTCCACCGCCCCTTTCCATTCAATGATGGATCCTCTAGGACTCAAGACTGGTGGAAAGCAAGACTTTGCCTTGAAAATGTACAAGGCTGTGGTCTGAACCCAGGAACTATTCCATCTATAAGACCTGCTTCTGTTGTCAGGCCGGCAGGTGAGTAGGCTGACTCAGGAGACGGAAGAGACACCAGCCCTCCCAAATGCCCACCCAGGTCCATCACTTACCCTGACCCAGTGCCTGACTCAACTGTTGTGCCACTGCTTTGGGGTCCCTCCAGGGTCCCAGATGTAGGTCCAGACGCTGAGCACATGCTGCCCACAGTAGTGTCCAGTATTGGCTCCACAGGAATCCTTTCTCTCCAAGCCCCGCTCCACTGCTATCTAGACTTGACAGGTTCCCTATTAAACTCAGAAGCCCTGGTAGCAGCTCCTGCTCCTCCTGGCACCACCTGCGGAGCCTGTTCTGCCAGTCAGATCCCCTGAGTGCCTCTTCTAGCAGACTAGCCACCTGGCAACCCCGCTCCCGGGTCAGGAGGCACAACACACGGGTCAGGGGAAATGGGCGCGCTGCCCCGGGGAGGTGGCTCAGGACATTTTCCAGTAGCCTGTAGTAGACGGGAAGCGCCAGCTCCAATTCGGCGAGTTGGGACGTCCGTCCTAGGCAGGCGGGTGCCCGACCGAGAGCACGAAGCTGCATTTCGATGACCGCATCCAGGCGCTGGACGGCGAGTCCCAGAGGGCGCGCTAGGAGTCCCGGCTCAACAGGGTCCCGAAGGCCAACTCCGGGGATCGTAGCTCGGAAAGGGTGCAGCTGCAAGTCGCGGCACAGCTGAGGCAAAGGCGCGCGGGGGGACAAGGCCCTCAGGAGACTCACGACCCCCTGGAGGTGGCGGGCGCAGTCCCGGGCCTGGAGGAGCTGCTCCCGCTCGCGGTGCAGCCGCAGCAACACCGCCCGCAGACGCTGCAGAGCCGGGGACAGCGGGCCGCCGGCCGCGGGCTCTCCCCGGCAGTCCGCAGCCTCCGCGCCGCGCTCCTCGTCCGCGGCGGCCCGCGGCAGCCACCGCGGCGGCCCTCCGGGAGCTGCGCCAATCCGAGCATCCGGGCAGGGGGCGCTCCCCCTGGCAGCCCCCGGCGACAGCCCCCACCCGCCACGTACCTCCCGGCGGAGGGCGCCCGCCCTCCTGCCCTCCCACTGCTGCTCCCCGGCGTCCCCCGGTCGGGCCGACAGGAAGGGCACGTTAGCGAGTGGAGGCAGAAGACCTCCAGGACGAGACGCCTGGGCCATGGGGCCCCCGAGCTGGAAATGAACCTCAACGACTGCCACTACCCTCCGCTCCACGCCCGCCGTGGCCGCGAGCTCCGCCCCTTCTCAAGAGCTCTTCGCTCGGGACTGTCTTGGACCCTCTCAGGCTCCGTAGTCGCGGCTTCTGCCCCAAACAAACATGGCCGCCCGCTCTAGTTCCAACCGCACTCCCTCGCGCAGCCCCACCCCGCGGGTAGCAAATGCTACGTTTTCTCTGTCGGGTCGGGTCGCCGTGGACAGAGGGGCGAATCCAACTAGATAAATAGGAGAGCGAGACGCAGGGGTCCCAGGAGGACAGGCATCTCCACTTAAAGTCTATTGTGGTCTGGACAGTTGCAGTGGGAGTTCATGCTTCGGGAGGAAGGTGGAGAGTACATGTCCATATCCCCAGTTCTGACTCGGCCCCACCCTCCTTTCCTGCAGACTGTCCCTCTGAGGCCTGGCTGCCCGCTGGGGTGGTGGGGGTGGGGCGCTGCTGTTCCCCAGCTCTGCTAGACATTTGGTCCCAAGGACTGCTAGTCTTGTGGTTCACGCTCTCTTCTCATCAGCTGTGCGGAACTCGTCCCACCCCGCTTCACACCGTCCCGCTGGCGCTACCCAAGGCTCTGGGGGGCTTTGGAGAGGAGTAGCTTCGGGATTACTCTTAGGGATCTAAGGCAAACGTGGGGCCCCTAGGAGAATCTTGTAATAGCTGCTCGAGCAGACAAGGATCGCCGAGTTGAGAATTGAGGAATGGGGACGACGGTTTGGGGAAAAGAGGGCAGGATAGTGAGGACAGCTGGGATTTGGATGCCCCCGAGTAGGTGACAGGGCATTTGTCGAGACAGGGGAGCAGATTTGGGGAGCTTAGGAGCTGAACTTTAACTGCTTCTTAGTCATGTGTAGAACCTCATTTTCAACAAATCCAAAAGTTAATTCATCATCTTTGCAAATTGGTTGCTTTTCTTCTAGTCCCCATGTTGGTTCATAACACAAACTTCTATCTAGTTGCTTAATTAAAAACTCAATACTTTTGTAATCCTCCCTTTATTCATCTCACCTAGTCATTAATATTGGGGGAGGGGCTGAACTTTGGTCCTCACATCTAGTTCTATCACTTGAACTCTATCCCCCAGCTCTTAAAATAAGGCCCTCTGGCTTCATTTAAAGCCTCATTCTTCCAACTTGCACACTTGTAATGATCTGCTAACTGAACATTATATACCTACATCTCCATTCAAGTGAACTAGGATCATTGCCCAGATCAAGTTCACTCCCATCATGACATAGCTGGAACTCACTGGGCCAATAAGGCTCTTCAGATAGAGTCCTGGCTTTGTTTCTGTTGGACTAGCCTCTAGCACCAGCTATGTACAAAAAACTGTTGTAGACACTAAGAAAATGGGATGGGAATAAACTGTGTGTGTGTGTGTGTGTGTGTGTGAGAGAGAGAGAGAGAGAGAGAGAGAGAGAGAGAGAGAGAGAGAGAGAGAGAGAAATCCTTCTATTCCAGGAATTGAAAGTATCTAGTGGGAGGCAGCAAGTCAACAGATAAACAGTATAGTATGTCAGATATCTGAGGAACAAAGGAAAAGCAAGATGGAGGATAAGGAGCATTTAATGGAGTTGAGTAGTTTCTCTTTTTTAAAGGAGTATTGAAGAAGGCTTTCCTGAGAAAGTGACATTTAAGCAGAATTCTTAAGGAGTAAGCTATTGGCTAGGATAAACAGCATTCCAGGCAGAGGAAATAACAAGTACAAAAGTACTTAGGTGATTGATGTGTTGTAGGAACTTGGCTGTGGCTGGAGGAGGCTTACAAGAGGGTCAAAGAAAACTCAAATCTATTGGGAGATCAGATTATATGTGGCCTTGGTCAACACAGGGAAGCGTACCTATCCTCTGAAGCTAACACTCACTAAAAAAAATTGCTCTGAATCACAGAGTATGGAGGTGGGGTGTTAGAATGAGTGAAGTCCTGGGTTGAGTTCCTGATATAAAAAGAAGAGAAGGAGAAGAAGGAAGGGAAGGAGGGAAGGAGGGAAGGAAGGAGAAAAGGAAGGAAACAGAAAAGAAAACTGAAAGAGAAGAAAGTCACAATGTGTAGGTCAAGCCTTTAGGAATCTTGCCTCATTTGTTAGTGTGTAAGTTCAAAGTCCAATGAAGTTAAATGATTTCTCTAAAATAAAACATCTTACTGGGTGCTGGTGGCTCATACTTGTAATTCTAGCTGCTGAGGAGGCTGAGATCTGAGGATTGTCATACAAAGCCATCTCAGGCAGGAAACTATGTGAAACTCTTATCTCCAATTAACCATTAAAAAAGAGACCAGAAGTGGAGCCCAGCTCAAGTGGTAGAGCATTAGCCTTGAGGGGAAAAAACAACAACAACAAAAACCCTCAGGGACAACACTGGGGCCCTGAGTTCAAGCCCTAGAACTAGCACAAAATCAAACAAACAAAACATCTAGTCACTGACAAGTCAAAACTGAGATGCAAGTGGCTCCCCTCTAGCATTGTACTTTTTAATTCCATATTGCCCTGCCAGTTAGGAGAGCAATAAAAACAAATGGATAATAAGGTTCTAAATTGTGTCTGGACCACCAGGACTATGTAAGAGGGCAGTGATCATCAAAGATGAAAGGACTGAGACAGCTTTGAGGAGTGATAAGACTTTGAACTGGTTATTTCAGATGAGACAAGACATAGTGAGAAAAATTGAGCACCTGTGGCTCACACCTGTAATCCTAACTATTCAGGAAGCTGAGATCTGAAGAGCAAGATTCAGAGCCAGCCCAGAAAGGAAAGTCCATTGGACTCTTATCTCCAGTTAACCACCAAAAAGCCAGAAGTGGAGATGTGGCTCAAATGGTAGAGCACCAGACTTGAGTGAAAAAGCTAAGCAAGAGTGCAAAACCTTTTTACTTCTGTGTAAGAATCATGATTTTTTTTTCTCTAAAACCCTGGCAGCTTCCCCTGTCTGCGTTCTCCCTGGTCTGCCTGGGACTCTCAGGTTATATAATTGCAGATCTGCAGGGAACTTTTAGCCCCGCCTCTATCCTCACCCCAGGGCTTTCCCTACAGGAATCAGTCATGAATAGAAATGATTCTTTTTTTCATTTTAAAATTTTATATGCCTATATATTAATTATACAAGATATATGGGGAGGGATTCCACTGTGACATTTTCACACATATTTACAATGTAAGGGATAAATGTTTCTTGATGCCCAGTGGGTCTTACCCAATATGATTTGTACCTAAAGATAGGAAATGGCCGGGCGCTGGTGGCTCACGCCTGTAATCCTAGCTACTCAGGAGGCTGAGATCTGAGGATCTCGGTTCAAAGCCAGCCCGGGCAGGAGAGACCGTGAGACTCCTATCTCCAATAAACCA